>NC_058133.1:226814203-226852370 GCF_016433145.1 Gracilinanus agilis | reverse complement strand
GATTTTTTCTTAGGGAGTTCTTTGATGGCTTGTTCAATTTCTTTTTCTGATATGGGATTATTTAGGTATTCTATTTCTTCTGCTGTTAATCTAGGCAATTTATATTTTTGTAAATATTGATCCATATCTCCTAAATTGTTATATTTGTTGCCATATAATTGGGCGAAATAGTTTTTAATGATTGCCTTAATTTCCCCTTCATTAGAGGTGAGGTCTCCCTTTTCATCTTTAATACTGTCAGTTTGGTTTTCTTCTTTCCTTTTTCTTATTAGATTGACCAGTACTTTGTCTGTTTTATTTGTTTTTTCAAAATACCAGCTTCTAGTCTTATTTATTAATTCAATAGTTCTTTTACTTTCAATTTTATTAATTTCTCCCTTGATTTTTAGTATTTCTAATTTAGTTTTCATCTGGGGGTTTTTAATTTGCTCGCTTTCTAATTTTTTGAGTTGCATGCCCAATGCATTAATCTCTGCCCTCCTTAATTTGTTAATATATGCACTCAAGGATATAAATTTCCCCCTGAGTACTGCCTTGGCTGCATCCCACAGAGTTTGGTAGGAAATAGAGTAATCTTTTAAAACCAAAACCCCAAATCCAATTCCCATATAAACAAGTGATAAATCATTTGTTTTTCTTCATTTCTACTCCCACAGTTCTTTCTCTGGATGTGGATAGCATTCTTTCTCGTAAGTCCCTCAGGATTGTCCAGGATCATTGCATTGCTACTAGGCAAAGTTGATTACATTAGATCGTCCCACAATGTTCTCCTGTTTCTGCTCATTTCACTCTGTATCAGTTCATGGAGGTCTTTCCAGTTCATATAGAAATCAAGAAGTTCATCATTCCTTATAATCATATTCATATTCTATCACCATCATATACCATAATTTGTTCAGCCATTCCCCCAATCAAGGGACACCCCCTTGTTTTCCAATTTTTTTTGCTACCACAAAGAGTGCAGCTCTGAATATTTTTGTACAACCATTTTTTATTACCTCTTTGGGGTACAAACTTAGTAGTGGTATTGCTGTATCAATTCTTTTAAAGTCCTTTGAGCATAATTCCAAATTGCCTTCTAGAATGGTTGGGTCAATTCACAACTCCACCAGTAACGTATTAGTGTCCCAATTCTGCCACATCCCCTCCAACATTTATTATTTTCCTTTTACTATGATATTGGCCAATCTCCTAGGGGTGAGGTGGGACCTCAGAGTTGTTTTGATTTGCATTTCTCTAGTCAGGAGAAATTTTTTTTCATGTGATTATTAACAGTTTTGATTTCTTCATCTGAAAACTGCCTATTCATATCCCTTGACTATTCGTCAATTGGGAAATGGCTTGATTTCTTGTACATTTAACTTAGTTCCTTATAAATTTGAGAAATTAGACCTTAGTCAGAGACTTTTGTTATAAAATTTTTTTCCTCAGTTTGTTGCTTCCCTTCTAATCTTGATTGCATTGGTTTTGTTTGTACAAACCCTTTTTAATTTAATGTAATAAAAATTATTCATTTAACATCTTGTAATGTTCTCTATCTCTTGCTTGGCCTTAAATTCTTTCCTTTTCCATAGGTCTGACAGGTATACTATCCTGTTCTCCTAATTATAATTTCTCTCTTTATAGTTAGGTCATTTATCCATTTTGAATTTATCTTGGTATAGGGTGTGAGATGTTGCTTTAAATCTAATTTTCCCCATTCTGTTTTCCAATTTTCCTAGCAGTTTTTGTCAAATAGTGGGTTCTTGTCCCAAAAGCTGAGATCTTTGAGTTTATTCAACACTAGTTGGCTGAGGTCATTTTACCCCAAGTCTGTTCCATTGATCTACACTTCTATCTCTTAGCCAGTACCATGTTTTTTTTTTTTTTTTTAATTTTTTTTAAACCCTTAACTTCTGTGTATTGACTTATAGGTGGAAGAGTGGTAAGGGTAGGCAATGGGGGTCAAGTGACTTGCCCAGGGTCACACAGCTGGGAAGTGTCTGAGGCCAGATTTGAACCTAGGACCTCCTGTCTCTAGGCCTGGCTCTCAATCCACTGAGCTACCCAGCTGCCCCCCCAGTACCATATTGTTTTGATAATTTATGTTTAAGATGTAGTACTGCTAGACCACCATCCTTCACATTTTTTTTATATTCCTGATCTTTTGTTCTTCCTCTGGTAGACATCTTAAATGAAACATATCTAAAGATGGAACTCATAATTCATTGTTATTGTCCAGTCCTTTCAATCATGTCTGATCCCATTTGGGGTTTTCTTGGCAAAGATATTGGTTTGCCATTTCCTTCTCTAGCTTATTTTACAGATGAGAACTCATCTTTCACTCTAAAGTCTTCTATCGTCCCAATATCTTTATTCCCTATTACTATTGAGGTTTCCACTATCTTCCCAGTTACACAGGCTTTCAACCTATCATTCCCAACTTCTCACTCTCTGACTTCCCATGTTCAACCAGAGAACTAGTTTGGTTATTTCTTCTCACAGCTCAAGGTGCCCTCTGCCATGTGTGTAATTAGAATCTGTTACCCTAAAAACTACAGTTCCCAACATACCACTTTCCTCATGTTATGTGCTGAGGTAGGGAGGATATAAATTTGGTGTAGTCCTGCCTCTTGCTTCTCTTCTCTTCTTGTGGTTTTGGTGGAGCAGACTTTTTAAATAGGCAAGGAAAACTTATCATGTGGACTTAATTTTGTTAAATAATTAGGTTTTTTTTTACTTCTATTTCCTTTTTATTCCTTCTACTTCAAGTGAATATTAATAAACTTCATAAAAATATAATTCTTGGAGTGTTGGAAATTAATTTAAATCCTACACATCAGAGGTGATTGGAGGGTAGAGCCATAAACTCCTCCATTTAAGGAAAAGGGACAAGACAGGCATCTCAGACATTTCCTCATTCCCATCTCATTTGGGATATCTTTGACTTTTATACCATACCCCTGAGCCAAGACCCACCCCCACCTTTTCAGCTTTCTTTTGTATGTTGTCTTCCCCTATTATATGGTAAACTCTTTGAGGGCAAGAACTTTTCTTTTCTCCAGAACTTAGCACAATGTGTGGCACATAGGAAGTGCTTAAGAAATGTTTATCGATTACTGTTTCTATCCTCATAACATCTTTTCTATATACCCTCTTCTCTCCTCTGACATTCCAGCTCCCTTGGTCAAGCCCATATTACTCCATTTATGGATTATTGCAGTAACTTGCTGATTGGTCTCCCTGTCTCATTTCTCCCCATTCTAATCTTTCTTCCATTTAGCTGTCAACTTGATCTCCTTAAAATCATATCTGGCTTGGGGGCAGCTGGGTAGCTCAGTGGAGTGAGAGTCAGGCCTAGAGACAGGAGGTCCTAGGTTCAAACCCGGCCTCAGCCACTTCCCAGCTGTGTGACCCTGGGCAAGTCACTTGACCCCCATTGCCCACCCTTACCAATCTTCCACCTATGAGACAATACACCGAAGTACAAGGGTTTAAAAAAAAAAAAAAGAAAAGAAAATCATATCTGGCTTATTAGACACTCCATAATATTGATTCTATGAAGAATACTCCATATCCAGATTCAGAGTCTTTCCTGGCTGTTCCTCATTCTTAGAATGTTCTCCCTCCTCATCTCTAACTTCTGGCTTTCCTGGCTTCCTCAAAGTCTCAGCTAGCCCTAGTTTCTCCATGAAGACTTTCCCTCTGAGATTACCCCCAATTTATCCTACATATAGTTTATACATAGTTGTGTGAAAGGTGTCTCCCTCTCCCTGCCCCTTCCCATTAGGATGTGAGCTCCTTAAGAGCAGGGACCATTTTTTTTTTTTTGCCTTTCTTTGTAGACATCTAATTAATACTAGTAAACTGACTAATGAGAGGGGAACTAGACTCCAGGTTCTCATATTCTTAGGATAGTTAAACCCTCTGATGCTCCTGGGGATGAATTATTTAAAACTTAGGTTTAGTCTCATGTCTAGGATATGAAGTGTGAATCAGACTTTCTTTTAGTACCTCTACTTAGTACCTCACTAGACACTAAGTAAGGGAGTTCTCAGGTCACTTGCTAAAATGAGTGATAACTCCAGAACCCAACAAATATGAGAATTCACAAGTCATTTACTTAGAGTTCACATCCTCAGAAACTCCATCAGTCAGGAACTTGTGAATCCTTTTGATAAGAGTTAACATCTTTAGAGGATGAGAGGTGTGAACCCTAGGCAATTTGGAAGCTATGATTGGCCCCTGGGAAGAGGGGAAGGAACAAAAAGGACTATAAAAGTCCTGATCTTCTTCAGCTTGAGTCTTTGAGTAGTTTTCAGCTTGAATCTTTAGCTTGGAGCTTTGGCTGGTGACCTGCCTCTTGGAGGTGACTCTGGACTTGGACCTCGGCTTCTACTTGGAACTTTGATTCTTGGACTGTTTCTTGGGTGAGTTGAGTAGCTGGCCTTCATTTCCTGGCTTCTGGAGAGATTAGTTCCAGAGAGGCCTTTCCCTCTTGGAGGAGACCGTGTAGGTGGAACACTTTAAGTAAATGAACTTGTAAATTCTTTAAGTAAGTGACTTGTGAATTCTCTTACTTGTTGGGTTCTGGAGTTATCACTCATTTTAGCAAGTGACTTGGGAACTCCCTTAGTTAGTATCTGGTGAGGTACTAAATAGAAGTACTAAAAGAAAGTCTGATTCACGCTTCACAGTGAGTTCCCTAAAAGGAAAAACAGAAAAGTACTGAATGTTCCCTATGAATCAGGTTTAGGACAGGTATTTATTTCCTACACATAGAAACTATGAATGCTAAATGTAGAGCCTTTACAAGTACACACTCAGTAGAAACATTTTAAACAAACAAGATTCAATAACAACTTACAACTATTGTTACAATTTGGGGGAGGCTTTTCAATCACATAGGAAGTACAAAGGGAAAAAGACACCCAAAGTCACAGGCACAAGCCCCTCTAATTGATCCATGCTTCATCTGGAAGTAGGAGTGGAGTTGGGGGGGAAGGACACAACCCATCCTCTCCATCCCACCTTGGCACTGTAGAAATAGTGCCCTTGTCACAAGGGAGAGTAGAAACAAGAGACAAAGTTGGAACTCACCTCTTATTTAAGTCTTGCTGTTACAGGAAGGAAGAGGACCAAGAGAGAATTCTGGGTTTTGCCAGTTCATCATACTAAAAGGCCAAGTCTTCCTAGTTTCTGGATAATGTTCTGATATAGAAAGCAATTTAGAGCTATGGCCTCAAAGTAACTAAACTATGTAAACTCTTTGTCCCATGCTGAGGCCTATACCTCCAAAAAGACCAAATAAAGAGGAAAAGAATCTATATAAAACTATTTACAGCAGTTCTTTTTGTAGTGGTAAGAGTCCCCATCAATTGGGAAATAACTGAACATATTTTTGTTTTGTTTTTTAATTTTTTACTTTCTGTTTTTGTGACAGCTAACCTGGGTTAAGGAATTTGCTCAGGGTAACACAGGAAGTTATCTGAGGCCAGTTTTGAGCCCAGGTTCTCCAGACTCCAAGGTTATACTGCTGTGCTGTGCTGCTCCAAGGTTATACTGCTGTACTGTAAGAATTGGTGAAAGAGACAATTTCAGAGAAACCTAGAAATATTTATATGAGCTAATTTATTTAGAAATATTTATATGAGCTACAAGAAAAATGGGGTTTATACAATAACATCAACATTATAAAGACAAACAGCTGTGAAGGACTTAAGAATTCTGATTACCGCAATTACTGACCAAAATTCCATGATGAAACATGCTACCTACATCCTAACTGAGAAGTAATGGACTTTGGATCCAGAATGGTATAGTTTAGATATGGCTAATGTGGGAATTTCTTTTGCTTGATATGCATATTTGTTAAAAGGATCTTTTTTATAACCCCCCCTTTTTAGTCAATGCTTATGGAAAAAATATTTTTGTTAATTGAAAAAAAATTTACTTCAAAAGTTTGGACAAAAAATTATATAGTTTTAAAGTGAAATTTGTCCCTTTGGTTCTGACTTCTTCTTTGCATCACTTAAAATGCCACCTTCTTTTGTTAAATCTTTATCTTTTGTCTTAGAAAAGATTAGATTCCAAGGCAGAAAGAGCAGTAAGGGAGCAACTGGAATCAAGTGACTTGCCCAAGGTCACACACAGATACTAGCAAGTGTCTGAAACAAGATTTGAATCCAGATCCTCCCAAGTCCAGGCCCAGATCTCAATCCATTGAAATCTCAAACCCAGCTGCCCCTTAAAATGTCTTCTAATGTTTCTTCATAAAATTTATAATTTTCCTGTTGAAATATTTTTAGATTTTCACCTTTCTTTTATTCCAGTATTTAAGCAGAATTATGGCACCCTTGCTGATTGGTTAACTGAAATCTATAAGGGCTATGTGGAAAAGTATTTTTCCTATATAAAAGTAGTTCTTTCCAAATATGGCACTTTCTCTACACTAAGTTATTTTATTCCAAGACTGAATTATGTGACAAAAAATTCCTCAAAAGACAAAGTTCCTTGAAAAGGCTAATTTGAACACTGTTGGCACAGCTGTAAACTGATATAACTATTCTGGAGAGCAATTTTGAATCATGCCCAAAGGGCCATCAAACTTTGCACACCCTTTGACCCAGCAATACTATTACTATATTTGTTTTCCAAGGAGACCAAAGAAAAAGGAAAAGCACCTCCATGTTCAATAATAATTAAAGCAGCTATTTTTGTGGTTGTAAAGAACTAGAAACTGAAGAGCTGTCCATCAATTGGAGAAAGTTCTGGTATATGATTGTAATGGAATTCTGTTGTGCCATAAGAAATAGAAAACAAGATGATCACAAAAAAAAAAAAAACAAACAACAAAACCATGAAGAGACTTGTATGAAGTGATGCAAAGTGAAATGAGCAGATCCAGGAGAACACTGTACACAGTAATGGCAATAAATTACAATAATCAATCATGACTGAATTAACCATTATCAACAAGGCAAGGATTCGGGACAAATCCAAAGGATTCATGACCCAAAAGGCTATTCACTGTTATAGAAGGAACTGACAAAGTCTGAATATTGACTGAAGTATACCATTTTTCACTTTATTTCCTCCGTGAATTTTTTCTCTAGTATAAGCAATGTCTTCTTTCACAACATGATGAACATGGAAATATGTATTGTATAATAATATACATGTATATTATTGCATAATATATACACATTGTATATATTGTATATTGTATAAATATACATAACTAATGTATAATCTTGGTGAGGGGGGAAGGATAGAAGGGAGAGAGAGAGCGTAGATTGCAAAATATCAGAAAACTATAAACTATTAAGAATTATATTGACAGTCTAGAGGGCAATTTGGAACTATACCTGAAGGGCTATAAAACTGTTCATACTCTTTGATCCAGCAATGCCACTACTGGGTGTGTATCCTAAAAGAGATAATAAAAAAGGGGAAAGGACCCATTAGTACAAAAATACTTATAGCAGTTATTTTTGTGGTGGTAAAGATTTGGAAATTATGGGGGGGATATCCATCAATTGGGGAATGGCTGAACAAATTGTGGTACATGTTGGTAATGAAATACTGTTGTGCTCAGGAAACAATAAGCAAGATGATTTCAGAAAAAGCTGCAAAGATCTGCAGGAACTGATGCAGAGTGAAATAAACAGAACTGGGAATATTTACACAATAACAGCAATATTAGATGATGATTATCTGTGAAAACTTGGCTACTCTCAGCAATGCAATGATTTGAGATGCAATAATCCTGAAAGACTTTTGATGGGAAATGCTATCCACCTAAAGAGAAAGATCTGTTGGAGTCATATTTCACATCAGTGTGTTTTTGGTTTTATTTCGGGGTATTGGTTGTGCATCACTTTGCTCTTACAACAATGACTAATAATGGAAGTGTGTTTTGCATGACAACAAAAAAATGAAAAAAAAAAGAATTATATTGACATATGAAAAAATAAAAAATTTAAAAATGAAGGACAACGAACAGCAATAACAACAAAAAAGAAAAGGTTAATTTGGAGACATTAAACTTTTTGTAGAAAACGGAAATATTTGCCAGGTATTTATTTGATTTTTCTTTGCATTTTGAAATTAAGATGATTCTCTGGCATTTAAAAAATTGATTCATCTTATATTTCCTATTATATTAGGCTAAACAGAATTCAGAAATTCTTTTTAGAGCTAGAAGGGAATAAGCATTTATATATTATCTACTATGAGCACTACAAATATTATTTATTTTGATCCTCAAAACAACCCAGTAAGGTAGGTGCTATTATCACCAGACCTGAATTCAAATCTGGCCTCATACACTCAAAATTTACTAGTTTTCTCATTTGTCAAATGAGCTGGAAAGGGAAATGGCAAGTATACTTGCCAAGAAAATCTCAAATGGAATCAGAGTTGGACACATCTAAAAATGACTCAACAACAATAATTTAAGAAATTGAGGCAGATGTTAAGTGACTTGCTTACATAAGTGACTTGGTCACATAGCTAATAAGCGTTTGATTTAAATTTAGATCTTTCTGACTCCAGGTTCAGTGCTTTATTTGTTGCACCAACAGCTACCTTTAGAAGCATTAGGGATCATTGAGTATAATCTCATAATTTTACAGAATTTTAGAGAAAACTAACTCAAACCCACAGAGGGGAAATCACCTCCTCATTTAGGATTTAGGATACAAATCTATATCTCCAAACTCTTGTACCCCAGCCCAATTTCCCAACTTCTATTGTTATTGATAAAATGACTAGTTTTGTCTTATGGTTTACTGGCTTTTTACTTATCCCTGAAGCATTTCCATAACATTTAAGGGACAGTCATCTTTATCAAAACTCTGAAAGGAATTTGTCAAAGGTTCCAAGTATTTGAACAATTGATCAGTTCATGGAAACAAGCAAAGTCAGATGGGATTGCAATCCATTTTTTAAATTAAGAAAAATTTTCCTGTGGTTACATGATTCATGTTCTTTCCCTTCCCTCCTCCCACCCCCTTCCCATAGCCAAAACACCAATTCCACTGGGTTTTACATGTGCCATTGATCAAGACCTATTATTGATATTTGCACTAAGGTGATCATTTAGAGTCTACATCCCCAATCATATCTTCATCAACCCATGTGATCAAGCGGTTGTTTTTCTTCTGTGTTTCTGTTCCCATAGTTCTTCTCTGGATGTGGATGGCATTTTTTCTCATAGGTCCCTCAGAAATATCTTGGATCATTGCATTGCTGCTAGTAGAGAAATCCATTACATTCGATTGTGCCATAGTGTATCCATCCCTGTGTATATGGTTCTTCTGGTTCTGCTCCTTTCACTTTGCATCAGTTCCTGCAGGTTGTTCCAGTTCACATGGAATTCCTCCAGTTTGTTATTCCTTTTAACACAATGGTATTCCATCACCAGCAGATACCACAATTTGTTTAGCCATTCCCCAGTCAAAGGGCATCCTCTCATTTTCCAATTTTTTCTCACCACAAAGAGTGTAGCTATAAATATTTTTGTACAAGTCTTTTTCCTTATTATCTCTTTGGGGTATGAACCCAGCAGTGGTATGACTGGAACAAAGGGTAGGCAGTCCTTTGAGCATAGTTCCGAATTGTCATCCAGAATGGTTGAATCAATTCACAACTCCACTAGCAATGCATTAATATCCCTATTTTTTTCTTTTTTTTAAACCCGTACCTTCATTCAGTCTTGGAGTCAATACTGTGTATTGGTAAGGATAGGCAATGGGAGTCAAGTGACTTGCCCAGGGTCACACAGCTAGGAAGTGTCTGAATCCAGATTTGAACCTAGGACCTCCTGTCTCTAGACCTGGCTCTCAATCCACTGAGCTGTCCAGCTGCCCCCATTAATATCCCTATTTTGCCACACCCCCTCCAAACTTGACTTTACTGTCCTGTTAGCTAATCTGCTAGGTGTGAAGTGGTACCTCAAAAGTTGTTTTGATTTGCATTTCTCTAATTATAAGACATTTAGAACACTTTTCATGTGCTTATTGATAATTTTGATTTTTTTATCTGAAAATTGCTTATTCATGTCTCTTGCCAATTTATCAATTGGGGAATGGCTTGATTTTTTTGTATAATTAATTTAGCTCCTTATAAATTTGAGTAATTAGACCTTTGTCAGAAGTTTTTTATTATAAAGATTTTTTCCCCAATTTGTTTCTTCCCTTCTAATTTTGGTTGCATTGGATTTGTTTGTACAAAACCTTTTTAATTTAATGTAATCAAAATTATTTATTTTACATTTTGTAATTTTTTTCTAACTCTTGCTTGGTCTTAAAATTTTTTCTTTCTCAAAGATCTGACAGGTATACTATTCTGTATTCACCTATTTTACTCATGGTTTCCTTCTTTATATTCAAGTCATTCACCCATTCTGAGTTTATCTTGATGTAGGGTGTGAGATGTTGATCTAAACATAATCTCTCTCATACTGTTTCCTAATTTTCCCAGCAGTTTTTATTAAATAGTGGATTTTTGTTCCAAAAGATGGGATCTTTGGGTTTATTGTACACTATCTTGCTGAGGTCATTTACCCCAAGTCTATTCCACTGATCCTCTTCTGTCTCTTATCCAGTTCTATATTGTTTTGATGACCACTGCTTTATAGTACAGTTTAAGGTCTGGTACTGCTAGGCCCCTCTCCTTCACATTTTTTTTTCATTATTTCCCTTGATATTCTTGATCTTTTGTTCTTCCAAATGAACTTCGTTATAATTTTTTCTAATTCAGTAAAAAAGTTTCTTGGTAGTTTGATAGGTATGGCACTGAATAAGTAAATTAATTTGGGTAGGATTGTCATTTTTATAATGTTAGCTTGTCCTACCCATGAGCAAATAATGTTTTTCCAATTGTTTAGAACTAGTTTTAATTGTGTCGAAAGTATTTTGTAGTTGTGTTCATATAATTCTTTTTTTTCTCTTGGCAAATAGATTCCTAAGTATTTTAGGGTGATTTTAAATGGAATTTCTCTTTCTAACTAATGGGATGTGTTGGAAATATATAGAAATGCTGATGATTTATGTGGGTTTATTTTGTGTCCTGCAACTTTGCTAAAGTTGTTGATTATTTCCACTAGTTTCTTAGTTGATTCTCTAGGATTCTTTAAGTAGACCATCATATCATCTGCAAAGAGTGATAGCTTGGTCTCCTCATTGCCTGTTTTAATACCTTCAATTTTTTTTTCTTCTCTAATGCTCGTGTTTCTAATACAATGTTAAATAATAGAGGTGATAATGGACATCCTTGTTCTACTCCTGATCTTATTGGGAAGGCTTCTAATTTATCCCCATTGCATATGATGCTTGTTGATTCCTATGCTTTCTAGTGTTTTCAATAGGAATGAGTGTTGTATTTTGTCAAAGGCTTTTTCTGCATCTGTTGAATGATAATCATGTGATTTTTTGTTGGTTTGCTTGTTAATATGGACAATTATATGGATGGTTTTCCTAATATTGAACCATCCTTGTATTTCTGGCATAAATCCCACCTGATCATAATGAATAACCCTCATGATCACTTGCTGGAGTCTTTTTGCTAGTATTCTATTTAAGATTATTGCATCTGTGTTCATTAAGGAGATTGGTCTTCTTTCTCTGTTTTTGATCTGCCTTGCTTTGGAATCAGTACCATATTTGTGTCATAAAAGGAATTTGGTAGAACTCCTTTGCTTATTTTGGTAAATTGCAATCCATTTTTAAAAAATTGAGTAATAAAGGGCAGCTAGGTGACTAAGTGGGTAAAGAGTCAGGCCTGGAGACAGGAGGGTTCATATCTGACCTCAAACACTTCTTAGCTGTTTGATCCTAGGCAAGTCATTTAATCCCAGTGGTCTAGACCTTACTGTTCTTCTGCCTTGGAACTGATCGATACTTAGTATGGATTCTAAGACAGAAGATGAAGATATTAAAAGGAAAAAAGTAAGCAGTTAGGTGATGCAGAGGATAGAGTGTTGGAAATAAAAAGACCCGAGTCCAAATGTGGCCTCAGATCTTTACTAGTTGTGCTGGAAAAGGAAATGGCAAATTCTAGTGTCTTTGCCAAGAAAACCCCAAAAGGTCGCAAAGAGTTGGACATAACTGAAATGACAAAATAACTTTTAAAAGTCACAATAATGGACTTTTAAATGGTGTTCTCTCTATATCCATTAGAGATAATTTACTTTTGAGAAGGCAGATTCAATATATATACATTGGATTTTTGTACTGATAATTAGAACCCATTAATGATGGGGACAGACAAGCATGCAGTGAGGGGTAGTAATAGGAACAAGACCCTCGTACTCTAAAATCTTATATTTCTCACCAGTTAGTGCTGGTTAAATATCAAATGCAAAATTGATTTCAACATTAGTCAAGCATGAATTTCAGATTGATCAGTACCTATTCTATGTACTGGATCTGTAATATTCTGTACTTTTTTGACACATCTGTTTTATTGTTCATTATATTACTCGTATTGTTCTTTAATTACTTTAGTTCAGAATGGTAAGACAAAATTAATTACCTATAGTGTTCCTCCAATAGCACATTCCCCTGCCCCATATTCTTATTCCAGAAGGGCAGAGAGATCTCTCCCACATTAATAAATGATGACAAAGTGGACAATGGGGAACAAGAGACCTATGTACTAGGAGTTCTGGCATCCCAGAAGAATCCCTCAAACTTTCACATGCTCCTTATTCTCTATGACGTACATGCCAAACCTTAAAACTCATCTCCACCTGAATTTGGCCATGTCCGTTTTCCAGGGTTTTCAGAAAAGGTGAAGATTTCTTTGGAATGAGAGATGACTAGTTCCCAGACCCTAATCTGCAATATTCTACAGAGGAAGTTGCCACTCTATAGCTGGAGCTGCTACTCTGCACCTGTGACTACTACTCCACACCTGGAGAGCTGCATTTGCCCTTGGGCTTATCTATTAGCCCTAAGGCTACCTGATTGGCCTCTAGACTATTCTACCAGCTTTTCAGCTATTATACCACCTTAAACCTCTTTTTCTTCAAATAAAATTATCTTCTTACTTTTGGACTCAATGGAGTTTGAATCTCCCATTCTTGTGGGGAGACCCTGTTACATACAAACTTGGGTGTGTTTCTCCCACAACATTAAGAGAAATCACATACAATTATTCTTAAATTTGTATGCTTTGACCTTAAGACTAGCTTAATGCCATGTGTATACTGCAGACAGCTGCAACTCTTGGTTATAGAAAAACTGAAAACTGTTCAAAAGGACATTGGCAAGGCCAATTACTTTGACAATGTTTTATACAACCCAAGAAAAGCTGCAGAATATTGATGTGGAAAATATTCTTATAATATATATTTATTTTAGCATTTAGAATCATAGGGCACTTTGAGGTTATTTGGAATAAACCAGTTTAGATATGGGCCATTTTGATAGCTGAAGTTTGAGATTGGGATGAAAAGAGATGGAACTTTTCATGGTTAGCAGGAAAAGGATTTGGCTTAGGTAGACAGGGCCACATGTGTCTGTCTGCTCAGTAGGATAAGATGTTGTGACTCACAGATGTCTACTCCTCTGAGGCTGACCTTTTTAATGCCTTTAGGTAGCCTGTTAAGGCTATGAGTTTTAGCTTGAGTTTTAGTACCCTGGACCAGTCACCCTTGAGTTACCCTTGACTTTTCTCCCTGCCTTGTGTGATAATGAGATTAAATCTACCTTGCCAATTCTCAAATCTGATCACCAAAAGTGTAAACGACTGCACTTAACTCACAAGTTTGGAGGTCTGTGACCCACATGTGCTAGAGTGACAAATCAGAATTTACTGACTTTTGGTGAATAAATCTAAAGACAGGCAGGGTAGACTTAATCTAATTATCACAGCAGGAAGGACCATGCTATGACATTGTGACAGTTAGCAGAAAAAGCTTTCAGATATATAGCAAGTAGAGTCAGTAGCAGTGTATGCCAGCAGCCAAGTTCATAGGAGAACTTATACAACTGCACAAAGTCACCCATTGGGACAGAGTCCATCTGAGCAATATCCATGCTTTCACCTCGCTCCACCTTTGGGTATAGTGCTTAGTCAGCCTGCAAAAGGCACCAATTCCTTAGAACTAGAGTTATCCCATTGTGATTTTCCCCATCACAGGTTCTGATATATAACAGATTGACAGAAGAAATTAAATGGAAATTTTAAGGGGAGTTTTGCAGAAGCCACAGTTGAGACATGAAGGCCAGCAGATGACACAGGAAAAGCTTAGAAACCCCAAAATGCATACTTAACACAAAATTTACAATAAGGTACTTTAAACACTCCGTAAAAGAAAAGGAAAAAAATTTCAGACTTTCAGACTTCAGAAAGGCCAAAAAATTTTACCCAATTGAAGATGTGGAAGAGATAACTATAATTCCATTTCCTTCAGAGTACTCCCAACACTTGAGGAGTAATCTCATCTCATCTCCCAATGGTGCCATCATGGAAAGCAGCTAAAGAAGACACTAATCCTACTTCTTTATTGAAATGTCTGTCAATCATATGGTCACATGGAAATTTTTTTACTCTAGTCTTATAAAAGCAGCTTGGAACAAGAATTCAAGGCTGGCCTCAATTCAATTGCCCAATGCCTTAGGATGCCAGTAAACTCCTTTTATCTTATTTCCTTATTTGTGTTTATTCCCTGAGTTTGCCTTTAATTGACCATTTCAAGGCCTGAATTAAGAATTTCTTTTTAAAATAGCAATTGAATGAGCTGCTTTTTACCCAACCCAGCAGCTGAGAAACCAAGACACCAGATCTGTCAAGGAGTTCCTCCAGTTGAACAAGGGAGTGATGCCACATCCAGAAATGAAGTTGGTCGGAACTCTGTGTTACGAAGTATCTCTTTGTTCCATGTGTCCCCCATATATTGTTATAAAAAAAAGTAAGTAATCTGAGTGGGTCTCGAAGGCAATTTGGGTGTGAGGAAGGATAAAGGGGATATAGGTGATTATAAGGTGATTGGAGGAGGAATGAAGGTATATAGGAGATAAGGGAAATGGGGTATGTAGGAGAGGGCAGCTCAAACAGGTTTATTCACAGAGGCTAGAGACAGAGGATATTGGGGAAGATAGGCTGAACCCTTCCAGGCAAAGGAAGGTATCTCTATAGGTACAAAGGAGTTGGGCCAGTCAGAAATGTTTTAACTCTGGCTGGAATGCTTCTCTAGTCAGTTCCAAAGTTCCTTGAGGGAGGAGTAGAAAGGGCTCCTCCCTGCCAGATAAACTGTTAGTAGGAGGAAGTCTTGGATAACCACTTCCTGCCAAGATGGATGCCCACAGTTCCCTCAAGAAAATAAAAGAAAATGATTCCTTCCCTTTCAGCCCTTGTCTTAATTTTTGACACAATGATTCACCAGAGGGTTTGAATAGATAACAAGGGGATTTACTAATACCAGGGTCAGTCAGAAGAGGAGAGGGGTTTAGGGTTTTCTAACTGCTGCTAGGGATGGGTCCCAGGAGAGGTTTAGACTGAGAGAGCCTGCTCTCCCAGTCAGGAAGATTTGACTGCCTTTTAAGTAAAGTCTTTATCAAATCACTAAAAATAGGGGTAACTTATTTGAAGATACTCTACTAGTCTATAGAAACTAAACCCACAATGTCCAATCACCCAACCCTCCCTTCCACCCAGGGCCCAAAGGAAATTCAGGGAAAGGAGAGAGGGATGTAGATGGAGAGATCAGGGAGAGGTCCAGAGAAATGAGATAGGTCTAAATTTCCTCAAGACAAGATAAGCACAGGCCAAGGCTGAAGCAATTAGGTCAAAGCCAAGCTGAAAGGCCTAAGCCAACAAGCTAAGCCAAAGCAAAAGCCTCCAGCCACAGTGAAAGCCAGAAAGCAAAAGCCCTTTCAGTTGGAACTTCACCTCTATTTATAGCTTTAAGTTCTAACTGACTTTCTGAAGATTCTAAGACTTCTAACTGACTTTTTGTGACCATTAGAAATTACAGAAGCAAAGGTTTCTGTTGGCCACCTTGCATTACAATATGTGCCTCAGGACCTTTTTTTTTTTTTTAAACCCTTACCTTCTATCATGGAATCAATACTAAGTTCCAAGGTAGAAGAACAGTAAGGGCTAGGCCAGTGATGGGCAACCTTTTGAGTTTGGTGTGTCAAAATTCGCCAAAAAACTGAGCATAACTTGGGTGGTGTGTCACTTCGAGAAAAAACCCATAATTTAATGATATTTATAGTTTAAATAACATACTTCTCTGTATAAGGCCACATGTGGTTGCGTGTCATCAAAAATGGCATGCGTGTCATAGGTTTGCCATCTGAGGGCTAGGCAATGGTGGTTAAATGACTTGCCCAGGGTTACACAGCCAGGAAGTATCTGAGACCAGATTTGAACCCAGGACCTCCTGTCTCCAGACCTGGTTCTCCATCTACTTAGCAACTTAGCTGCTTTCTCAGGACCTTTTTGTTACAAGTTGGAGTATACTCTCTAGGCACCAAGTATGTACATCGAGTAAAGTGTACAAATAATTTTTGTACTTCTGTCCTGCTGTGTTTCTCAGGAAATATCCTTCTGAAAAAACTAATCAATATTAACCAATTAACTGATGGAGATGGCAGAAGTAGGATAGGAGGGGGTTGGGAGCGACACAGAGATTTTTGTTGGTTGTTTGGTCATATCACTTCTTTCTTATCTAATTTGGGATTTTCTTGGCAAAGATACTTGAATGGTTTGCCATTTCCTTCTCCAGTTCATTTTACAGATAAGGAAACTGAGGCCAAAAAGGTTAATTGACTTGCCCAGGTTCATCTACCTCATAACTGTCTGAGGTCACACTTGAACTCAGGAAAAGCAGTCTTTCTGATTTCAGACCTGGTACTCTATCCATTGCCCTACTTTGGGACTCATGCACTAATTATATAAATATTACAATTTCTGAGTTCTCAAGGTTACCCCTAAAATCCAAAGCGGGGATATTTCCAGTTGTTCTCTGGAGACTCTACTTTTTGAGTGGGTTGGGAAAATGAGATCAGAAGTGGTACACAAAAGAAAACAAAATTAGTGACTCCTTGAAGGAGTGACACAATGAGAAAGAGAATAAAGACCAGAAATCCCAAGTTTCTTCTTCCACCTTTTTTGGCAGCTACATGGAGCAGTGAATAGTCAGGAAGACTAAAGTTCAATTCCAATCTCAGACACTAGCTATATGACTGTGGGCAAGTCACTTAGCCTATTTGCCTCAGTTTCACCAATTATAAAAGAGGGATAATAAGAGCACCTACCTCCCAAGATTGTTGTGAGGATGAAATGAGATAAGGATTATCAAGTACTTAGCATAGTATCTGGCATATAGTAAGTGCTATATAAATGTTAGCTATTGTTATATTGCTGTTGTAGCTAGGTCAGCTAGCTTGCCTTGTATGTGGCAGTTGGTTAACAGTTGGTAGGGATAACTGGCCTTTTCTCCATAGAGGTTGCTTCCCTGGGTTATGGTGGTAAGGGTTAAGCTAGAAGCAGGAATGGTGTCATGGAAAGTGTTACCTCTCTTAGGGCTTCCATGCTCATCTGCCTATGGAATAGAAGACTTCCAAATATTTATTATGTATTGCTTGCTCATGGGAAGGGGAGGAGAAGGGAAAGGGAAGGAGGGAGAGAATTTGGATCACAAAATGTCAGAAAACAAATGTAAAAATTTGTGTCTGTATGAAAATGGGAAAAAAAGACTTGATAAAAAGACTAGAGCTGAGTAGAAGCTTTGAAACACAAACACAACAGTTCTGAGAAACTTAGAAACATAATTTATTTGAGCAATTAGAAGTGAATGTATGTTGACAGTGTTAGAGGGAAGAGAAACAAATATCTCTTGAGAACCTTAATGTATTTAAAGCATAGTATAAATATTAAAAATAATAAAGGCTGATATAATTATAAAAATTAGTATTTTAATTAAAGCCATGCTGATAGATAAAGTTATTAGACCATGCGCTTGTAAGCATTCAAACTTGCCGCCTCCATTTTGTTACCTCTTGTCTCTCCCCCAGCCTGCTAGCCAAGAGAGCACTCCCACCTAACCCAGGAGCTTTAAACTCCTCTCTGCGTAGAGACGTAGGCCTCCCCACGCCCAAAGAACCGGAAACGGAAACCCGTTGGACCACGGGAAATGTAGTTTGATACATTTCCCACGTCCATAGAAAATATATATATACTTTTAGATGGCATTTCCCAAATTTCACTTTTACAATACTGAGGAAGAGAGGTAAGAAAAGCAGACTGATTGTCAAGGAGATTGATTGATTCTATTCTGAGGTTTTTAAGAGGGTAAAAAGAAGGATGGCACATCCAGCAAAACTGACTATATTTTTGCAGGGGAAAGTATGGTCATTCAATAAAATTGAGGACTTCCAAGAATTCATAAAGAAAAAAACCAGACTTAAACAGAGAGTTTGCTGCCCAAACACAGAACTCAAGAGAATCACCATAAGGTAATTAAGGGGGTTAGGGGGGAAGATAGAAAAACAAACAAACAAACAAAAAACTTTTCTTTATGGGACCCAATAAGTTCAATCGATTTGTATCCCTAGAAGAAAAGAAGATATTGGCAAATATTAAAAATTGTTATTATCAACAGGGTAACTAGAAGAAGTTTACGTAGAGGGAACAGTGACAAATTATATAGGATGAAATGTCAATATATATGTATATATGTATAAATATATATAAAACTAGAGGGAAAAAAGAGATAATATTAAGAAAAATGGGAAAACAGACAAAATGGAGTACATTTTTATTACATAAAGAAGCTTGTGGGGAGAAGATCAATATACTGGAAGGGTAAAGAGGTTAGAGAGAGGAAATACTTAATACTTAAGTTCATTGAAATTAACTTAAAGAGGGAAGAACAATCAGATCCATTGGGGCAGAGAATTGATTCATGCTCTATAGAGAAGTAGAAGGGTAACAAAAGGACTAGTGGGAAGGGAAGCAACACTAGGAAGGGAGAGGACAGGGAGAAGGGGTAGCTTAAAAAGTCCCTAAAGAAGAATAAGAGGGGAATAAGAAGGGAGAGGGAAGAAAGGGAGTATAATAAGGGAGGGGATTAGGGGAATTGATTTAAAACAAAACACTGGTATAGAAGGAAATAGTGAAAGGAGAAGGGGCAGGACAAGGAAGTAATAGGGAAAAATTAGATATTATATAGATATATATTTTAAGGTGTGGTTGCCAGGAATCAATAATTCAGATTGATTCCATAATTAAAATAGACCCAAGTCAGGATAGGTTTTATGGTTGTTTATTTACAGTTGGGAAGGTAGAAGGTAGGGAAATAGAGAGAGAGAGCGACTGACCAGGGCTGGCAGAGGCCCGGAAGGAGAGAGGATTAAAAGGCTAATTAAACTAGGCTACAAGCCACAAGGCCTTAGCAATCAGAGAGGCAAGAAACCTACTTGAGGTAGAGAGTCTGGAAACGCCAAGGTAGGCCCAAGGAAGTCAGCCTAACTTACCTACGTGACAATTCAGAGGGGAAGCTGCCCGAGGTCTCAGCCAAGATCCTTCAGCACCAAGTTCAAAGCCCTGAACTGCCTCAACAGGAAGTTACCATCATACTTGAAGAGATAGTGTCTTTCGTCACTTCCTGGGGGTCCACCTTGTAAGAGGGAGATTTAGGTATTTATAGATATGTATTTAAAATGTGGTTGCCAGGAATCAACAATTCAAATTGATTCCATAATTAAAATAGACCCAAGTCAGCATCTGGTTTAAGGTAGTTTATTTACAATTAGGAAGGTAAAAGGTAGGTAGAGAGAGGGAGAGGCCAGTCCAGGCCTGGAGAGGCCTGAACGGAGAGAGAGGATTAAAAGACTAATTAAACTAGGCTACAAGCCACAAGACCTTAGAAATCAGAGAGGCTATAAGCCTACTTAAGGCAGAGTTTGGAAACACCAAGGTAGGCCAAGGAAGTCAGCCTAACTTACCCACATGACAATTCAGAGTAGAAGCATTCTGAGGTCTCAGCCGAGCACCTTCAGCTCCAAGTCCAAAGCCAGAAGTTTTTTTACCATGTTGTAACCCTCATATTTAAAGAGTTAGTGTCTCCTCATTTCTTGTGGGCCCACCTCTAATTCAAGTGACCAATGGCAGCCTCTACACTGATTTGGACTGCCCAAAGGGTAGTCCCTTGTTCTTGATTTGATACTTATTGTCACATGTGATTAACTATTTCCCCTTCCCTTTTGAGGGAGGTGGGGATGATATAATCTAGATTGTCACGTGTGATTAAATTATCTCCACTCCCCCTGAGGGAGGTGGGGATGATATAATCTAGATGCCTAGGGTAAGTAGATTACACAACCTCTAATTCAAGTGGACAAATGGCAGCCTCTACACTGTTTTGGACTGCCCAAAGGGCAGTCCCTTGTTCTTGATTTGTTACTTATTGTCATGTGTGGGTAACTCATCTCCCCTCCCCACTTAGGGAGGTGGGGATGACATTATCTCTGGTGGCTAGAGTTTTAACTATGAATGGGCTTGAGGTAATTCCATTTACACAAGGAGAGAGAATCAAAATGTCATGGAATACACAGTTGATAATTATAACTCTGAATGTGAATGGGATGAACTTGCTCATAAAAATGGAAGCAAATAGCAGAGTGGATTAGAAACCAAAATCCTACCATATGTTGTCTACAAGAAACACACTTGAGATAGGCAGACACACATAGAGTAAAAATGAAAGGTTGGAGCAAAATCTATTGGGTTTCAACTGAGAAAAAGAGGGCAGGAATTGCAATCATGATTTCTGACAGAGCCAAAGTAAAAATTAGATCTGGTTAAAAGAGACAGGGAAGGTAATTACATCTTAATAAAAGGCAGTATAAACAATGAAGAAATATCAGTACTCAACATGTATGCACCAAATGGTATAGCATCCAAATTTCTAAAGGAGAAGCTAGTGGAGCTCAAGGATGGAACAGATAGGAAAACTATACTAGTGGGTGACCTCAACCTTCCCCTATCAGATCTAGATAAATCAAACCAAAAAATAAATAAGAAAGAGATAAGAGAGGTGAATGAAATAATAGGAAAATTAGAATTACTAGATATAAGGAAAAAAAGGAATACATCTTTTTTTTCAGCAGCATATGGAACATTCACAAAGATAGACCATGTACTAGGGCATAGAAACATGGCAAACAAATGCAAAAAAAACAGAAATAATAAATGCAACCTTATCATATTATAATGCAATAAAAATATTTATTACTGAGAATACATGGAGAGGCAACCCAAAAACTAATTGGAAATTAAATAATATGATTCTCCAGAATAAATTAGTGAAAGAACAAATCATAGAAACAGTTAATAATTTCATTGAAGACAAAACCAAAACCTATGAGATGCAGCCAAAGCAGTCCTAAGGGGAAAATTTATATCATTGAGTGCATATATTAACAAATTAAGGAGGGCAGAGATTAATGAATTGGGCATGCAACTTAAAAAACTAGAAAATGAACAAATTAAAAATCCCCAGATGAAAACTAAATTAGAAATACTAAAAATCAAAGGAGAAATTAATAAAATCAAAATTAAAAGAACTATCGAATTAATAAATGACTAGAAGCTGATATTTTGAAAAAACAGATAAAATAGACAAAGTACTGGTAAATCTAATAAAAAAAGGAAAGAAGAAAACCAAATTAACAGCATCAAAGATGGAAAGGGAGACCTCACCTCTATTGAAGAGGAAATTAAGGCAATCATTAAAAACTATTTTGCCCAATTATATGGCAATAAATATAGCAATCTAGGTGATATGGATGAATATTTACAAAAATATTAATTGCCTAGAATACTTAAATAATCCAATATCAGAAAAATAAATTGAACAAGCCATCAAAGAACTCCCTAAGAAAAAATCGCCAGGGCCTGATGGATTCACAAGTGAATTCTATCAAACATTCAAAGAACAACTAATCCCAACACTATACAAATTATTTGACATAATAAGCAAAGAAGGAATCCTACCAAGTTCCTTTTATGACACAATATGGTACTGACTCCAAAGCCAGGCAGACCCAAAAACAGAAAGAAAACTATAGACCAATCTCCCTAATGAGCATAGGTGCAAAAATCTTAAATAGAATAGAATAGCAAAAAGACTCCAGCAAGTAATCAAGAGAGTTATCCATTATGATCAGGTGGGATTTATACCAGGATTGCAAGGATGGTTCAACATTAGGAAAACCATCCACATAATTGACCATATCAACAAGCTAACAAACAAAAATCACATGATTATCTCAATAGTTGCTGAAAAAGACTTTGACAAAATACAAAACCCATTCCTATTGAAAACACTAGAAAGTATAGGAATAGAAGGATTTTTCCTAAAAATAATAAACAGTATATATCTAAAATCATCAACAAGCATCATATGCAATGGGGATAAATTAGAAGCTTTCCCAAGAAGATCAGGAGTGAAACGAAGATGCCCATTATCACCTCTATTATTTTACATTGTACTAGAAACACTAGCAGTAGCAATTAGAGAAGAAAAAGAAATTGAAGGCATTAAAATAGGCAATGAGGAGACTAAGCTATCACTCTTTGCAGATGATATGATGGTCTACTTAAAAAATCCTAGAGAATCAACTAAAAATCAACAACTTTAGCAAAGTTGCAGGATACAAAATAAATGCACATAAATCATCAGCATTTCTATATATTTCTAACACATTGCAGCAGCAAGGGTTAGAAAGAGAAACACCATTTAAAATCATCCTAGATAATATAAGATACTTAGGAATCTATCTACCAAAACAAACATGGGAATTATATGAACACAACTACAAAATACTTTCCAAACAATTAAAACTAGATTTAAACAATTGGAAAAACATTGATTGCTCATGAGTAGGATGAGCTAACATAATAAAAATGACCATTCTACCCAAATTAATTTACTTATTTAGTGCCATACCTATCAAACTACCAAAAAACTTTTTTTACAGAATTAGGAAAAACTATAACAAAATTCATTTGGAAGAACAAAAGATCAAGAATACCAAGGGAAATAATGAAAAAATAAACGTGAAGGAAGGTGGCCTAGCAGTACCAGATATTAAACTATACTATAAAGCAGCAGTCATCAAAACAATATGGTACTGGCTAAGAGACAGAAGGGAGGATCAGTGGAACAGACTTGGGATAAGTGACATCATCAAGACAGTGTATGATAAACCCAAAGAGCCCAACTTTTGGGACAAAAATGCACTGTTCAACAAAAACTGCTGGGAAAATTGGAAAACTATATGGGAGAGATTAGGTTTAGATCAACATCTCACACCCTACACCAATATAAATTCAGAGTGGGTGAATGACTTGAATATAAAGAAGGAAACTGTAAGTAAATTAAGTGAACACAGAATAGTATACAGATCTCTGGAAAAGGAAAGAATTTAAAACCAAGCAAGAGTTAGAAAAAATTACAAAATGTAAAATGAATAATTTTGATTACATTAAATAAAAAAGTTTTTGTAGAAATAAAACAATGCAACTAAAATCAGAATGGAAACAACAAACTGGGAAAAATCTTTATAACAAAAAACTCTGACAGGGGTCTAATTACTCAAATATACAAGGAGTTAAAGCAATTGTATAAAAAATCAAGCCATTCCCCAATTGATAAATGGGCAAGGGACATGAATAGGCAATTCTCAGGTAAAGAAATCAAAAGTATCAATAAGCACATGAGAAAGTGTTCTAAATCTCTAATAATTAGAGAAATGCAAATCAAAACAACTCTGAGGTATTACCTCACACCTAGTAGATTGGCTAAAATGAAAGAAGGGGAGAGTAATGAATGTTGGAGGGGATGTGTCCAAATTGGGACATTAATGCATTGCTGGTGGAGCTGTGAATTGATCCAACCATTCTGAATGGCAATTTAGAACTATGCCCAAAGAGCTCTAAAAGAATGTTTGTACACCAAAGAGATCATAGGGAAATAGACATGTACAAAAATATTCATAGCCATGCTCTTTGTAGTAGCAAAAAACTGGAAAAGAAGGTATTCCCTTCAATTGGGGAATGGCTGAAGAAATTGTGGTATATGTTGGTGATGGAATAATATTGTGCTCAAAGGAATAATTAATTGGAGGAATTCTTTGTGAACTGGAAAGACCTCCAGGAATTGATGCAGAGGATAGGAGCAGAACCAGGATAACATTATACACAGAGACTGATACACTGCGATACAATTGAATGTAATGGATTTCTGTACTAGCAGCGATGCAATGACACAGGACAATTCTGAGGGATTTATGAAAAAGAACACTACCCACATTCAGAGGAAGAACTACAGGAGTAGAAACACAGAAGAAAAACAACTGCTCAAACACATGGGTTGATGCAGACACAATTTGGATGTAGCCTCTTAATGACCACCCTAGAACAATTATCAATAATATGGAAATAGATCTTGACACATTATAAAACCAGTGGAAATGTGAGGTGGCTACTGGGGGTTGGGGGTTCGAGGGAGAGAAAGCAAGAACATGAATCATGTAACCATGGAAAAATTTTTTCTAAAAACAAAAAACAAAAAAGGGTGGCAAAAGAAGAAACACACCAGTGTGGAAAGGAAGAATTAGGTTGATATTCAGTCATAAAGATACCATGGTGTTTACAGCTTTCTTTCTACAGCTTATTTTACAGATGAGAAACTGAAGCAAACAGGGTTAAGTGACTTGCCCTGGATCACCCAGCTAGTAAGTGTCCAAGGTTAGATTTGAACTCAGGAAGACTCTTCTGACTCCAGGCATTCATTCTATCTACTTCACTACTTAGCTGTCCTAAGAAGAAGAAAGAACTTGCTGTTTTTCATAATTGAAGTGCCCCAGAATAAAAATATGCAAACATGGAGGAAGGGATGGAAGGAACAGATATTAAATGAACCACACTTATCTGAAACGGACAAAGGAAGGTTGAACATAAACACAACTTAGTACTGTAAAGGTTAAATTCAGTGCTTGAATTATATGAAAAAAACGTGGTTGCAAGTTAGAAGTTTATTTACAAAACAAAGGGGAAACAATAAAGTAGAGAAATGTGAGAGAGGTTAGAGAAAATACCTATACTAGCCCTCAGCTAGGAGGGCCAGTAGTGAGTAACTAAGAAGCCTCCTCCAAGGATGGAAGCTAGTCTCTTAGGAAACTAGGAAAGGAGTCAGCCCTTTTCACTCACCCTACCTTCTGTCCAGAAGTCAGAATCCAAATTAAAGCCAGATCCAAGTCTCCAGTGAAGTTCCCTCAAAGACTATTTCCAGGAGACACTCTCCACCAGACTCAACTTCCTCAGACTGCCTCAGCCCCAGGATTTCGTGACTTTTATGGTGGTTTCCTGTTCCTGCCCCTCTTCACAAGGATCAATAACAGTTTCCAAATTGTCCAGCCCTGCCCAGGGGAAGTGTCTGTGGGATTGACTTCTCACTTCTAAAGGTGTTAACTCTCCTAGGATTCACACGTTTCTGAGTTGTCATCCAGTTTGGATTTTCATATTACTGAGTTATTACCCAGTTAGCTCAAGTGGATTGCAGACTTCCATCTACTTAAGGTTAAGTAGGGGTGTGTTCCTTTTGGAGGTGCAAAGTCTTGTTAGTAAGAGTTTCCCTTACTTTAGGGTTAAGTATGGCTGTATTGCTTTTGTTGATTAATTCAAAAGTAGACAAAGGAGAGTTAATCCTGTCCTCACCATCTAGGGAGGTACTAAGTAGGGGTACTTAAGTTATTATTAACCAAAGCTTTAACTCCAACTAGGCAAAGAGAACAAAGGATTCCCTTTTCACAAATGTAAACTCAGAATAGTCCAAGAGAACCAAGAATTTCCTTTCACAGTATACATTAATGCAAATATATCAAAGTCAATAGGGAAACAAAAGAGTATGGGGAGGGGTGTTAAGAGGGAGGATATTACTAGAAATACCAGCTAGGTGGAAAAATTGATAGAGTACTAGGCCTGGAGCTAGTAATATCCGAGTTTACTTCAGCTTCCTCATCTGTAAAATGAGTTGGAAAAGGAAATGGTAAACCACTTCAGTCTATGTGTCAAGAAAACCCCATGTGGTGTTATAAAGAGTCAGGCACCACTGAAAAAGACTGAACAACAATAATAAAGGATAAAGGAGCTCTCCCTGTGAGAGTGAAGTGATTAAACATAATAAACTCAGCAAGGGGGTGAGGAGAAAAGGAGAAAGGGAGGGAGAGTGCGAGAGAGAGAGAGAGAGAGAGAGAGAGAGAGAGAGAGAGAGAGAGAGAGAGAGAGAGAGAGAGAGAGAGAGAGAGAGAATGAGAATGAAAGTCCTAGATTTTACCCAAAGGGAAGGTCCTCAAAATCTCTAGTGTAGCAAACTACAAATAGGGACATGATGGAGACTACAGCTCTTCTCATATCTGCTTTTCCCCTGAATCTTTTTCTCCAAGTTCCAGAAGTGGGATTGGCATCATCCCTTTTCTCCCCCAAATCTGGAATCCAGCAGCACCTGAAGCAATAGCAGAGTCCTTAAGGCTGAAGAGACTGGAAGAACCTGACAGTCTCCTTTTCTGCTCTCACCAACTTTGTCCTGGCCTCATTCAGCTGTGGGATGTTGATAGGATTTCCAGTTACATTTATTCTGCCATGTATGTGGAGATACTCTCTTTTTTTGTGTGTGTGAATTCAGAATAAAGAAAGAAAATATGAAAAACCTTCAAAGGCTATGAAAATTACAATACATGGTCATAATGAAAAGCATATTTTAAAGCTATTGTGTGAATGTGTATACATAAGAATAAATATTTGCAAAAGACCTTGTTTGATTTGCTTATTATTTAGCTGGGAATTATTTGCATTGCTATTTGCTGAATGTCTCTAAACATTTGTTTTGCATCATTTTCCACTCTGTTTAGCTTAATAGACTATAAGATAATTTGAATTATTAATATTTTAAAAGCATTTTATACCTATAAGTAATTAAATTTAAGGGTTTCACTAAGATATGTGAGGATTCTAAAATAATCTTGTGGTCACTGATTTAAAATATTATAGTTCAAGTCAAAATGACTTTTATTATCTTTTGTTTACAACAAGGGTAGAAAGAGTGAAAGTAGAGATATACAAAAAGAAGGTAGAAAAAATGTCT
Organism: Gracilinanus agilis; assembly: GCF_016433145.1. Lineage (NCBI taxonomy): Eukaryota > Metazoa > Chordata > Mammalia > Didelphimorphia > Didelphidae > Gracilinanus > Gracilinanus agilis. Next base: position 226,825,225 of record NC_058133.1, on the reverse strand, counting down.
ACCCTATCACACTCAATTTTGCTCTGGTGCTCAGGTTCATCTGAGAAGGGCTTATTAACCCTTGTCCAGAGGACCCTGGCATGCAGCCTCCTTCAACAGAGTGTGTTATTGAAAAATTTGGGGTCTTTGAAGTACATTTCCCATGAGCCCACTGGCTTCCTGTTGTTATGTGTTGAGGTAGACAGGGGTATAAAATTGAGGGGTCTGTTGTGGCTCTTCCTCTTTGCTTCCAATGGCAACTTGGTGGAGCAAGCTGGGAACATAGGCTGTTTGAACAGTCTAAGCTAGCATGGCACGTAGCTTTATTTTCTAGTGACTACTAATAAATCTTACAAAAACCATAATATTTTTAAAGTTATTATTATGTATTCATTTTAATTTTTACAATGATGGTAACCACATGAAGTTGGAGAAAGAATTCTCAAAATTTTAAGATAACCTAGACAAATTTAGCAAAGCCATGCTGCTGCCCTGCTCTACTCCTGCTAATAGCTCCAGCTGCCTATTTCTGCTGCTTCTATTCCTGATGCTTCAATTGCTGACTGCCCAGCCTGCCCCTCCAGGAAGCAGAACTGCTGCTGCTGTTGCTGCTATTCCCACTGTTCCTGATCCCAGATGGTGCCTGGGGATCCTCAGAGTTCCTGGAGCTGCTGATTGGAGCTGATCTCCTATCTCTGGAGGCTTGGAAAATATAAATCCTCCTTTTCAATTGGAACAATAGATTCCTTGCTCGATGCTCTCTGCTTGCCTTGGAAGCCCAGGTGTGTTTCTCTTAGACCAATGAGGGGCAAACTATAGCCCACAGGCCAGATGCAGCCCCCTGAAATGTTCTATCTGGCAGAGACATTATTCCTAATCTGATGAATACAATGAGTAGGATACAATACAATGAAACTTTGAAAGAGTTGCCTTAGAAACAGACTGACAGGGGCAGCTGGGTAGCTCAGTGGATTGAGAGTCAGGCTTAGAGATGGGAGGTCCTAGGTTCAAAGCCGGCCTCAGACACTTCCCAGTTATGTGACCCTGGGCAAGTCACTTGACCCCCATTGCTCATCCTTACCACTCTTCTACCTAGGAGCCAATACACAGAAGTTAAGGGTTTAAAAAAATGTAAAAAAAAAAAAATAAACAGACTGACAGATGAGCATTTCCTTTCCTTTGGCCCCCTCTTTAAAAAGTTTTCCCATCACTGTCTTAGGCAATAATTAGCTTCCTAAAGGGCTTTTACCTGAAGAGAGCTTCTAACTCTAACTCCCAGTCCATGTGGCTGAAGTAGAACTTGGCCCCCTAGCATTTTACCTCTAGGAGGGAGAGGAAGGAAGTACTTTTCAAAACAGGAAATAGAATGGCAGACATGGCCCTCTCTATGAAAGAGCAGTGCACTGCCTATTTCAAACAGATCCTAGTTGTGGGATGTTTTTTCTTCCTACCATTCCTAGGTGCACTGGTCCTTGTGATTATCTTGACAGAGAGTCAGGGGAGAAATTCATCTCCCTACAACCCTTGGCCATTTGGGCCTGCCCAGACTGTAAAATATATCCAATTTGGGATTCCTCTACACTATGTTCAGTGAGGAATTCTCACTCACTATGATGAAATTCAGAGCTCAGACAAACAAAATGCAAATGGATGATAAATACTAGGGAGGGGAATGAATCTTAAAGATATATGGGAGTTTGCTTGTTAACTATTTTGAGTTTATTCCCCTCCATAATAATGAAGAAGTCTATTGGAATTGGTAAAAAGAGTTTTTACTGCACTGCTTATATAACCCTGTCACTTGCTTATGTTATTGTATATTGCTGATTGCTTTAAGGTTTAAATTTTTTTAAGTTTATCTGTATTAATCTAATTAATTTCAATGCTGTTACATGTTTTTTATCTGTACCATTTCCCTATGAATATATTGAACAACATATCATTTTGTAAAAAGCTCATAAGTCTTATGTATCCTGGATTTGTCACCTCAACTATTGAAGTCACATGTTGCTTATACAGTCTTTTCTTTTATTTTGCCTTTGTTAATTGTCGAATAAATGACAAACTATATTAACAACCTTTAGAGAATTTAATGAGCTAAATATCTCAATTGATTTTAAGAAGTCTTCAGAAGCAATTTTTAGATATCTAGTATCATCTGCCTACCTCTGAATTGTTTGTAATAAGAGATAAGGGTCCATTTGTAGTTGAAGAGAAGTCCAATGGCACTATTTTATTTCCCCACTTCCTCATTTGTGAAATGTAATGGGTGAGGCATGTGAATTGATTTTCACTGTTTAGTCCTTGGCTCCATGTGAAATGGGTGGGACATATTGGAGGCAGCTCTGTAAACTGTTACAGTCCCATACCAGAGGGAGCAAGGTGCCCAAGAAACTTAGTTACCCTGTAATGGGTTATAATCTCATCCAGGAGGTGTGAAGGATTTTCTCTGTGAAGCCTATTAAAAAATACAGGAGAGAGGGGAGCACAATGGCAGCATCTTTGTAGTACTGGATTATAGAAGAGGGCTGTGCCCCCCTCAACCTGACAGGCTCTGCTGCACTGAGCCTGCCACGCTGCCTCCTTTAACAGTTGCCCAAGCCATATAGCCAAGAAGGAATTGGGAGTGTGTTGACAACTCCTTTAGCCTCTTGACTTGGGGTTGGGTTTGTTATTAATATGGGCTGGTATTAATGCTAGATGGATAACGCTGAAATTCTGACTGCATGAAATAAGGTTCCCCTTCTTAATAGCTTTGGATGGTCACTAATTGGGAAAGGTACTCAAGTCTTTAGTTGAACTTAGTAAGAAGGTTTATTTCTGACTTAACAAGGGGTCAGGAACAAGGAATGAGGTAAGAGGTTTTAGGGATGCTAAACCTAAGCTACTATAAAGTAGGTGATCAGAAATTGTAGATGCGGCTAGATCAGTGATAGGTTGGAGGTTCTTTACCCTCTCACTAACCCTGGCTTGACCTGGTTGGAGCCAAACCAAAGGATAGGGAAGGCTATTGATGTTCTTCTTAGATGGTTGTAATGTTGTTCTCTCTCAGCTCTATTAACAACAAGTATGACAGCTCTTTAGGTCTCTCAGGCAAGGAAGCTAGATTGCAGGTACAAAGGCCTACCCACCCTCTTGAACCTCCTTCCACCCAAGAATGTTCCAGAATGAGCTGCTCTGTGCTGTGCATGATGGGTATTTATAGGATTGGTTCCAACTGTCTTTTGGCCTTGGCTCATGCACTTGGGTGCATTCCAAGGTCTTCAACTGATGATCCCGTTACTCAAGATGATTTCCATTTTGTCCAAGAAATTCCTTATACAAGTCTAGTAGCTTTGAAATGTTTTTTATATATTTGTAATTCTTTGGCTTACTTTAGACCCAAAAAGGTTTTTCATTAACTTTGTATTTTTTTCTGGACTCCCCTGCCACATTTGGATGATGGCAGTAAAAATATCTCAGCTAAGGTTGAAAGATTTGCTATATCTGTTGAATTTGTGACAAATATCCATAAGTTCATAGATTTTTTAATATCACACAGCAAGTGGCTATATAGAAACTCATGTGAATCCTATATAATAATGGGTTTGTTTACTATTGTCATTAAATGTGTTATTATAATTTTGGGGAATTTTAGTACTTTCTTTGAATGTGCATTATCTACTATATTACTGTTTTTATAAATCTCTTATTTTGTGAAAATCATTTGCACTCACAAAGTGGATCATGGCCAAGTTTTAAAAGAAATTGAATCTCATTTTGGGTGAGAAACCTTTGTGTTCTACCTCTCCTTGGCTGACACAGTGTGCCACTGATGGTAAGCTATACATTTTTGATTTTTAAAACATTCTTTTTATTATTCTTTTCCCTTGTATGTGCAATACAGTATTTGAATTTCTTTTTTCTCTCGTTTTTATACTTGAAACACATTAACAATATTAATCTTTTTTTGATTTTGTAGTAATATAACTTTAATATAAATTTGTTATAATATTAATGCATACCCAAAAGCTTTAGACCAGTGATGGGCAAACTTTTTAAAGAGGGGGATAAAGGAAAGGAAATGCTTATCTGTCAGTCTGTTTCCAAGGCAACTCTTTTGAAGTTTCATTGTATTATAACCTACTCATTGTATTAGTCAGATTAGGAATAATGTCGCCTGGCTGGATCAAACATTTCAGGGGACCGCATCTGGCTTACAGGCTGTAGTTTGCCCATCACTGCTTTAGACTACTGAAATATGTCACTTATTGATAAATGTTATGGGACTATGATTAATGATTGTGTCTCTTTCCAGGAGAAGGATACAAAAAGCCACTATATAGTGCAAAGAAGCACAAGGTCAAGGAGACCAACCAATCCCAATGGGATTGGGATTTATGAGAATCTGCAAAGTACCTAGGAGCACAAGGTCAAAAAAGACCAAACCAATCCAGGTAGGATTGATGAACTTCTATGCCAATACAAAAGGACTTAAACTTGTTTGGGACTCGAGGTTGCATCTGTTCTGACATGTGTCAGAGGCCAGCCTTCCCTGAGCCACATTCTAGTCAAGAACTGAGGGTTGGCTATCATCCTGGTTCCCCCTATACCTGAGAGTGAAGGTAAAATCAGATCAGGGAATAACACTTCCCTTTCAAAAAATTCTAGTCCTTTTTTCTCTCTGAGAGTATGGTAACTTCCTGTGGTCTTGGCTGCCAACTGGTAAGTGCAATATTACTGCATTTTGTCCTACAGACTTATGGGATAGAAATCACTTTAATTGGGCTTTGATTCTAGGATCTGTTATAGGTATATTTTTCCTTTACTTACATTTTTACACATAAGACTTTGACATTTTATATTTCATCCACAAGTTATTTTTTTCTCTCTTATTTGTATTTTTTGATGTTTTGGATTCCTTTTGCAAATTGATTCATACACCCCCATAACTCAACCATGTATCCTTAGCTGATCTGGGTGTCTATCACTATCCTCCTCAGGGGGGAATGTATTATTATCCTATAATAAATTCTTTTGAGAGAATTTTAGGATAAGAAATTTGATACCTCCCCAACCCAGAAAGTGAACTGTTTAGAGAAGGCACCATGAAGATGCCTGCAGAGACCCTACACAGCATAAAAAAGATCCACAATGAACTTTGGGGTGCATTTGATTGAACTGTGTGGGGTTGAATATACACTCTTATGCTGAAGGGGACTGCCCCCAATAGGCTTTTTGTCAATGTGCCTAGTAATCATTGGATCATTGGTTTTGTTATCTTTTCTTTTTATCCCCAAATTACTGTAATTTAAAAGTTGGTTATGTTTATAAGATCCATTGGAGAGACCAATCTTCTATGGTCTCAGTAGGGAATGTATTATTAGAAATTTTGGTGTCTTTGAACTACATTTCCCATGAGCCCTGTTGTTACACACTGATGTAGACAAGGGTATAAAATTGAGGGGTCTGGTGTGGCTCTTCCTCTTTGTTTCCTATGGCAGCTTGGTGGAGCAAGCTGGGAACAGGGGCTCTTTGAATAGTCTAAGCTAGCATGGCACATGACTTTATTTTCTAGTGATTACTAATAAATCCTACAAAAACCATAATATTTTAAAAGTTATTATTACATATTAATTTTATTTTTTACAATGAGAAGACCTCCAGAATTAATCTCTCCAGAAGCCAGGAAAGGAAAGCCAGATACTCACTCACCCAAGAGACAGTCCAAATACCAAGTTACCTCCAAGAGGTAGGCCACCAGTTGAAGATCCTCCAAGCTCCAGATTCAGGCTAAAGAGGATTCCAGAAGACTCTCCTCCAGAAGATCACTGTCTAGCCAAAGAAGATCAGGACTTTTATAATCCTTTTTTTCCCTTCCCCTCTTCACAGGGGCCAATCACAGCTTCCAAATTGCCTAGCACTGCCCAGGGTGGCAGTGACTGTGGGATTCACACCTCTTATCCTTTGAAGGTGTAAACTCTTATCAAAAGGATTCACAAATTCCTTACTTGGGATAAGTGACATCAGCAAGACAGTCTATGATAAACCCAAAGAGCCCAACTTTTGGGACAAAAATGCACTATTCAACAAAAACTTCTGGGAAAATTGGAAAACTATATGGGAGAGATTAGGTTTAGATCAACATCTCATACCCTACACCAAGATAAATTCAGAATGGGTGAATATAAAGAAGGAAACTATAAGTAAATTAAGTGAACACAGAATAGCATACTTGTCAGATCTCTGGGAAAGGAAAGACTTTAAAACCAAGCAAGAGTTAGAGAAAATTACAAAATGTAAATTAAATGGTTTTGATTATATTAAACTAAAAAGCTTTTGTACAAACAAAAACAATGTAGTCAAAATCAGAAGGGAAACAACAAATTGGGAAAAAATCTTTATAACAAAAAACTCTGACAGGGGTCTAATTACTTAAATATACAAGGAGTTAAAGCAATTGTATAAAAAATCAAGCCATTCCCCAATTGATAAATGGGCAAGAGACATGAATAGGCTATTCTCAGGTAAAAAAATCAAAAGTATCAATAAGCACATGAGAAAGTGTTCTAAATCTCTAATAATTAGAGAAATGCAAATCAAAACAACTCTGAGGTATCAGCTCACACCTAGCAGATTGGCTAAAATGAGAGAAGGGGAGAGTAATGAATGTTGGAGGGGATGTGGCAAAATTGGGACATTAATGCATTGCTGGTGGAGTTGCAAATTGATCCAACCATTCTGGATGGCAATTTGGAACTATGCCCAAAGAGAGCTAAAAGATTGCCTGCCATAAAAGATGAGGCCACACCATTGCTGGGTTTCTACCCCAAAGAGATCATAGATAAAAACACTTGTACAAAAATATTCATAGCCATGCTCTTTGTGGTAGCAAAAAAGTGGAAAATGAGGGTATGCCCATCAATTGGGGAATGGCTGAACAAATTGTGGTATCTGTTGGTGATGGAATACTATTGTGCTCAGAAGAATAATAAACTGGAGGAATTCTATGTGAACTGGAATGATGCAGAGTGAAAGGAGCAGAACCAGGAGAACATTGTACACAGAGACTGATACAGTGTGGTAAAATGGAATGTAATGGACTTCTGTACCAGCAGCATTGCAATGACCCAGGACAATTCTGAGGGACTTATGGAAAAGAATGCTACCCATATTCAGATGAAGAACTACAGGAGTGGAAACACAGAAGGAAAACAATGCTTGAAAAAATGGGTTGATCTGGACATGATTTGGGAAGTGAAATCTAAATGACCACCCTAGTACAACTATCAATAATATGGAAATAGGACTTTATTGAGGACACATGAAGAAACCTGTGGAAATGCACATTTGGCTACTGGGGTGGGAGGAAGTTGGGGGGGGGGAAGGGTGAGAACATGGATCATGTAACCATGGAAAAATTTTTTCTTAAAAAAAAAATGGTGGAATCTGCTCACACACAACCCGCCCCACTCCCCCAATGCATCAGTACTTCACTTTTTGCACATACTCTCCAACATTTGTCATTTTCCATTTTTCATCATAGCCAATTTGATTGGTGTTAAGTGGTACTTCAGAGTTGTTTTAATTAATATTTCTCTCATCAATAGTGACTTAATACATGTTTTCACATAACTACAGATAATTTTGTTTACTTCATTTAAAAACTGTTTATATCCTTTGACCATTTATCAATTAGGGAATGATTTCTTTTCTTATACATTTGACCCAGTTCTCTATGTATTTGAGAACTTTCTGTATATTTTTTTTCATAGTTATCATTACTGTGTATTTCCTTCTGTCCTTTCTCTTACTCTTTCTCAACTTCTTTCTCTCCTTTTACTTTTCTATCTTTAATGCTTCTAACCATTGCCTCCCTTTATCTGTACTCCCCTCTATCAGCCTTCCTCCTTCTCTTATTCCCTTCCCCTCTTGCTTTCTTGTAGGGTTAGGTAGATTTCAATATTTGTTATTCCTTTTTTGAGCCAATTCTGATTAAAGTAAGGTTTTAGCACCTTCCTTCCCTTCCCACCTCCCTCATCTTTCCCTCCACTCTAAAAGTTCTTTCCTGACTCTTTTATGTGAAAAAATTCCCCCTATTTTGCTTCTCCCTTCCCCTTTCTTCTACTTCATTCTTCTTTCTCATTCTTTATTTTAATTTTTCTAGGTATTGTCCCATCATATTCAACTCACACCCATATCCTCTCTATGTATACTGTAAAATTTAAATTAATATCAATAACTCCAAGTATTATATTTTATAAGGTTTATTAATCACTTGAAGTAGAAGAAATAAAAGAACAAAAGTTTAAAAAAAAGCCTGAGTCAAAACACGGGGGTAAAATTCTCCTGCCTGGTGGAGAATTCTCTCCCACCCTCAACAACCATCTTCCCTGGAACAGAGAGAGGCGGGACTACATCAAAATATATCCTCCCTATGTTTGCACACAGCTAAACACGTAAATGGGATGCTGGGAAAGAGAGTACTGGGGAGAAGATTCTAATTACACACCTTCAAACTGCTCTAATAATGATAAAGCTCTTAGGAGTTATAAGTATTATCTTCCCATGTAGGGATATTAACAGTTTTAACTTTACTGACTCCCTTATGATTTCTCTTTCCTTGTTTACCTTTTGACACTTCTTTTGAGCTTGTATTTGAGAGCCAAATTTTCTTTTTTCTCCAATTACATGTAAAAAGTTTCTAGCATTTTTATTTTTTATCTTTATTTTATTTTAATAACAAATTTACACATAAGTTTTCCAAAGTTATATGATTCATGTTGTCTCCCTCTCTTTTTTCTCTCCCCATCCCCAGGAGTGGACAAGCAATTCAGTCTGTACATATATTATCACTTAAAACATATTCCATATTATTCATTTTTATAACACAGTAATCTTTTAAATCCAAAACCTCAAATCATATACCCAAATAAACAATATGTTTTCATCTGCATTTCTACTCCAACAGTTCTTTCTCTAGAGGTGGATAGCATTCTTTTTCATAAGTCCCTCAGAATTGTCCTGGATCATTATATTGCTGTTAGTAGGAAAGTCTATCACATTTGATCATCCCACAATGTTTCCGTTTCTGTGTATAATGTTTTCCTGATTATGCTTATTTCACTCTGCATCAATTAGTTCATATAGGTCTTTCCAGCTCTTTCTGAAATCATCCTGTTCATCATTCCTTTCAGCACAATAGTATTCCATCACCATCATATACCACAATTTTTTAATCATTCCCCAGTTGAGGGAACATCCTTTTAGTTTCCAATTCTTTGCCACCACAAAAAGTGAAGCTATAAATATTTTTGTACAAACAGGTCCTTTCCCATAATTTGCAGCATTTTTCAAAGATTATTGAGGGTTGAAAATTTCTCCCTCTCTCCTTCTCCCAAACCCCTCCCCCTATTGAGATGGTAAGCAATCTCATATAGATTTTACATGTGCAATCACATAAAACATTTTTTTATATTAATCCTTTTGTGGAATGGAACTTGAATTTAAAAAATTAAGAACAAAAGTGAAAAAAGTTTTCTTTTGATATAGATTGAGTCTCCATCAGTTCTTTTTCTCTGGAACCAGACAGCATTTTTTTTTTTATCATGAGTCCATTGGGATAGTTTTGGATCATTATATTGCTGAAAATAGCTGTTATTCATAGTTGTTCATTGTACAGTATTCCTGTCCTTTTGTACAACGTTCTCTTGTTTCTGCTAATATTTCACTTGGCTTCAGTTCATGTAAGCTATTCCAGGTTTTTCTGAGACCCTCCTGCTTCTCATTTCTTGCAGTATAATTATTATATGTTATATACAGTTGTACAGTATTCCATTATAATCATATTGTATAACTTTCTCAGTCATACCCCAATTGATGGGTATTCCCTCACTTTTTCATTCTTTGCCCCCACAAAAAGATTTCTTTTAAATATCTTTGTACATATAGATCTTTCTCCTTTTTGTTTTTTATCTCTTTGGGATACAAACCTAGTAATATTATTGCTGGGTTAAAGGGTATGTACTGTTTTATAGCTTTTAGGACACTGTTCCAAATTGCCTTTTTTTAAAAATTAAATTTAAACATTTATTAATATTCATTTTTAACATTGTTACATGATTCATGCTCCTACTTTCCCCTTCCCCCCCACCCCCTGCAACCCCCCCCCACCCATGGCCGACACACATTTCCACTGGTTTTGTCATGTGTCCTTGATCAAGACCTATTTCCAAATTGTTGGTAGTTGCATTGGTGTGGTAGTTTCGAGTCCACATCCTCAATCATGTCCACCCCGACCCATGCGTTCAAGCAGTTGTTTTTCTTATATGTTTCTTCTCCTGCAGTCCTTCCTCTGAATGTGGGTAGCGTTCTTTACCATAAATCCCTCAAAATTGTCATGGGTCATTGTATTGCTGCTGATACAAAAGCCCATTACATTCAATTTTACCATAGTATATCAGTTTCTGTGTACAGTGTTCTTCTGGCTCTGCTCCTTTCACTCTGCATCAGTTCCTGGAGGTCTTTCCAGTTCACCTGGAACTCCTCCAGTTTATTATTCCTTTTAGCACAATAGTATTCCATCACCAGCATATACCACAGTTTGTTCAGCCATTCCCTAATTGAAGGACATACCCTCCTTTTCCAGTTTTTTGCCACCACAAAAAGTGCAGTTATAAATATTTTCATATAAGTCTGTTTATCTATGATCTCTTTGGGGTACAAACACAGCAATGGTATGGCTGGATCAAAGGGCAGGCATTCTTTTATAGCCCTTTGAGCATGATTCCAAATTGCCAGCCAGAATGGTTGGATCAGTTTACAACTCCACCAGCAATGCATTAATGTCCCAATTTTGCCACATCCCCTCCAGCATTCATTACTCTCCCCTTCTTTCATTTTAGCCAATCTGCTAGGTGTGAGGTAATACCTCAGAGTTGTTTTGATTTGCATTTCTCTAATTATTAGAGATTTAGAACACTTTCTCATGTGCTTATTGATACTTTTGATTTCTTTACCTGAGAATTGCCTATTCATGTCTCTTGCCCATTTTTCAATTGGGGA
>NC_058133.1:226703630-226809212 GCF_016433145.1 Gracilinanus agilis | reverse complement strand
CTTAGTCTCCTCCTTGCCTATTTTGATACCTTCAATTTCTTTTTCTTCTCTAATTGCAACTGCTAGTGTTTCTAGTACTATGTTGAATAATAGAGGTGATAATGGGCATCCTTGTTTTACTCCTGATCTTATTGGGAAGGCTTCTAATTTATCCCCATTGCATATGATGTTTGTTGATGGTTTTAGGTATATACTGTTTATTATTTTTAGGAAAGGTCCTTCTATTCCTATACTTTTCAGTGTTTTCAATAGGAATGGATGCTGTATTTTGTCAAAGGCTTTTTCAGCATCTATTGAGATAATCATGTGATTTTTGTTTGTTAGACTGTTGATATGGTCAATTATGTGGATGGTTTTCCTAATGTTGAACCAACCTTGCATTCCTGGTATAAATCCCACCTGATCATGGTGGATGATCTTCTTAATTACTTCCTAGAGTCTCTTTGCTAATATTCTATTTAAGATTTTTGCATCTATGTTCATTAGGGAGATTGGTCTGTAGTTTTCTTTCTCTGTTTTTGGTCTACCTGGCTTTGGAATCAGTACCATATTTGTGTCATAAAAGGAATTTGATAGGACTCCTTCTTTGCTTATCATATCAAATAATTTGTATAGTATTGGGATTAGTTGCTCTTTGAATGTCTGATAGAATTCACCTGTGAATCCATCAGGCCCTGGTGATTTTTTCTTAGGGAGTTCTTTGATGGCTTGTTCAATTTCTTTTTCTGATATGGGATTATTTAGGTATTCTATTTCTTCTGCTGTTAATCTAGGCAGTTTATATTTTTGCAAATATTCATCCATATCTCCTAAATTGTTATATTTGTTGCCATATAATTGGGCGAAATAGTTTTTAATGATTGCCTTAATTTCCCCTTCATTAGAGGTGAGGTCTCCCTTTTCATCTTTGATACTGTCAATTTGGTTTTCTTCTTTCCTTTTTTTTATTAGATTGACCAGCACTTTGTCTATTTTATCTGTTTTTTCAAAATACCAGCTTCTAGTCTTATTTATTAATTCAATAGTTCTTTTACTTTTGATTTTATTAATTTCTCCCTTGATTTTTAGTATTTCTAATTTAGTTTTCATCTGGGGATTTTTAATTTGCTCGCTTTCTAATTTTTTGAGTTGCATGCCCAATTCATTAATCTCTGCCCTCCTTAATTTGTTAATATATGCACTCAAGGATATAAATTTCCTCCTGAGTACTGCCTTGGCTGCATCCCACAGACTTTGGTAGGATGTCTCATCATTGTCATTCTCTTCAATGAAATTGTTGATTGTTTCTATGATTTCTTCTTTGACAAATTGGTTTTGGAGAATCATATTATTTAATTTCCAATTAGTTTTTGATTTGCCTGTCCAGGTGCCCTTACTAATTATTATTTTTATTGCATTATGATCTGAGAAGGTTACATTTATTATTTCTGCTCTTTTGCATTTGTTTGCAATGATTCTATGCCCTATAACATGGTCAATCTTTGTGAATGTGCCATGTGCAGCTGAAAAGAAGGTGTATTCCTTTTTGTCCCTATTTATTTTTCTCCACATATCAATTAGATCTAATTTTTCTAGGACTTTGGCAGCTGGGTGGCTCAGTGGATTGAGAGCCAGGCCTAGAGACTGGAGGTCCTAGGTTCAAGTCCGGCCTCGGACACTTCCAGCTGTGTGACCTTGGACAAGTCACTTGACCCCTATCGCCCACCCTTACCACTCCTGGACTAAGGACAGTCCCTAGCCCGGATAAAAAAGGAGGAGGGTTTGGCGTGGGGCTAGCAACCCCACCCTGTAAAAACTACTTCTGCTAAAGAAACTGCAACCTAAAGTAGGGGCAGCTGGGCTAGCTCAGTGGATTGAGAGCCAGGCCTAGAGACGAAAGGTCCTAGGTTCAAATCCGGGCTCAGACACTTCCCAGCAGGGTGACCCTGAGCGACCCATTGCCTACTGGTTGTGGCCCTATGCTCCTAGAATGGAGTCCCAGGATAAAAAAAAAAATTCTAGGACTTCATTCACCTCTCTTACCTCTTTCTTATTTATTTTTTGGTTTGATTTATCTAGATCTGAAAGAGGAATATTTAGATCTCCCACTATTATGGTTTTACTATCTATTTCCTTCTTGAGCTTTGCCAGTTTCTCCTTTAAGAATTTGGATGCTATGCCACTTGGTGCATACATATTGAGCAGTGTTATTTCCTCATTGTTTATACTGCCTTTAATCAGGATGTAATGACCTTCCCTGTCTTTTTTAATCATATCTATTTTTACTTTGGCTTTATCAGAAATCATAATAGCCACTCCTGCCTTCTTTTTCTCATTTGACACCCAAAAGATTTTGCTCAAGCCCTGAACCTTAAACTTGTGTATGTCCACCCATCTCATATGTGTTTCTTGTAGACAACATATGGTAGGATTTTGGTTTCTAATCCACTCTCGTATTTACTTCCGTTTTATGAGCGAGTTCATCCCATTCACATTCAGAGTTATAATTATCAGTTGTGCATTTGCTGACATTTTCATATCCTCCCCTATTCCTACCCCTTTTTCTTATACTATTTCCTTTTAAACCAGTGGTTTGCTATTAAGCCGCTATCCCTTATCCCCTCCCTTGATTAACTTCCCTTTCTACCCCCTCCCTTATTTTTCCCCTCTTTTTGTCTTTAAAGGCCTTATGAATTCCCTCCTCCTTCTTCTCCCCTCCCTTTTTTTGACCTCCCCACTCCCCTGCTCCCCTTGGTTTATCCCTTCTGACTTTCTCAAAAAGGTTAGATAAGAGTTTTATGTCCCAATGGATAGTATAGCTACTCTTTCCTCTCCGGGTTGATTACACTGAGAGTAAGGTTTGATTATTACCTCTTAATGCTCTCTTCATCTCCTTCTTATAATAGTATTTGTCCCCTTTCCTTCCCATGCCCTCTTTGTGTGTAATAGAATATCCTATTTTTCTTATTCACTCAAGTTTCTCTTGGTGTCCCCTACTATTCGCCCCCTCTTTCCCATCCCCCATGTCATCTTAGATTACTTAGTGTTCCACCCTCTCCCTGTGAATTATTCTTCTGATTACTATAATAGTGAATACTATAATAGTGAATAGAGTTCACTACAGAGAATTATACATAACATTTCTCTACATAGGAATACAGATAATTAGATCTTACTGAGGCCCTTAAAAAGGCAAATTTAAAAATTATAAGTTTTCTTTCTTTCCCCTCTGTTTCTTATTTACCTTTTCATGTTTCTCTCGATTTTTGTGGTTGGATATCAAACTTTCCATTTAGCCCTGGTCTTTTCTGTGCAAATACTTGGAATTCTTCAATTTTGTTGAATGCCCATACTTTCCCCTGGAAATATATAGTCAATTTTGATGGGTAGTTGATCCGTGGTTGTAGGCCCAGCTCTCTTGCCTTTCTGAATATCGTATTCCAAGCCTTGCGGTCTTTTAGCGTGGAGGCTGCCAGATCCTGTGTGATCCTGATTGGTGCTCCTTGATATTTGAATTGTCTCTTTCTGGCTTCTTGTAAGATTTTTTCTTTTACTTGAAAGCTCTTGAATTTGGCTACTATATTCCTGGGCATTTTCTTATCTGGATCGAATGTTGCGGGTGTTCTATGGATCCTTTCAATGTCTATATTGCCCTCTTGTTGTAGGACTTCAGGGCAATTTTGCTGAATAATTTCTTTTAGTATGGAGTCCAGGTTTCTATTAATTTCTGGTTTTTCTGGAAGACCAATGATTCTCAAATTGTCTCTCCTAGACCAGTTTTCTTGGTCTGTCACTTTCTCATTGAGATATTTCATGTTTCCTTCTATTTTTTCAGTCTTTTGACTTTGTTTTATTTGTTCTTGTTGTCTTGAGAGATCATTAGCTTCTAATTGCTCAATTCTAGCCTTTAGGGACTGATTTTCCTTTTCAATCTGGTCATTTCTGGTGTTCAATTTGCTTATCAGTTCATTTGATTTCTGAGCCTCACTTTCCAATTGCAAGATTCTATCTTTTAAACTGTTATTTTCTCGCCAGATCTCTTCCATCTTCCTCAAAGTCTCAGTTTTGAACTCTTCCATAGCTTGTGAGGAGTTTTCCTTATTTGAGGAGGGTCCGGATGCTTGTTTGTTCTCCTCCTCTGTTTGCTCAGTTGTCTGGATTTTCTCTGTGTAAAAGTTGTCGAGTGTTAAAGACTTCTTTTTCTTGTTGTTAATCTTTCTCTTCTGAACTTCCTGAGTCTGGGTAGCCATCATTAGCCCAGCAGCTTCTCAGCTTTATCCTCGCGCTCAGCGACTATCTGCAGTCTTTTGGCTCCTGAGGTCTGAGGTCTGGTTTTTTCCAAGGTCAAGCCCCCTGGTGGACCCCCTTGCTTGATCCTCTGCTGGAGGTTCCTTTACAAGTCTCAGGGCGCTGCTTCCACAGTCGTTTACCCATCTGCACTGGTTCCCCACTCAGGGTTTCAGAGCCTTAGCTCCTGGTTGTGTCTGCCTCCACCTGCGCCTCCGCCTGCGTCTGCGCTCTGAGCCCATGCTCAGAGTTCGTGTGTGTTCTTTAGCTCTTTGGGGAACTAAATCTTGCTGCTCTCAGGAACAGGCCCTGGAGCTGCCAATGACTGGATGGGTGCCCCAAACTTGCTCTATTTCTTTTTAGCTGGCTTCGGCGCTATAGGTGGTGTGTGTGGAGGGGTTGGGGGGGGGGTTGCTCAGCCCGCGATTTAGTGAGAGCTGTTTCACCCCTTTCTAGCATGGAAATGTCCCGATTTCACATACTTTCCACACTGCACCCTGTTGTGGGGTTCCTCCATTCGTCTGGACTTGTTTTTATGTCCCCTTGAGGAGTCTTGTATGTTTCGGTCAGGAGAGGTTAAGAGCTGCTTTTTACTCTGCCACCATCTTAACCCGGAACCCCAAATTGCCTTTTTGAATGACTGAATCAGTTCACAATTCCCCAAACAGTGCATTAATATCTGCATTTTCTCACATCCTCTCCAAGTTTTGTCATTTTCCATTTCTGTCATAATAGACAATCTGATTGGTGTGGAATGGTACATCAGATTTGTTTTAATTTGCATTTCTCTAATTGATAGTGATTTAGAGTTTTTTTTGCATGACTATAGAGGATTTTAATTACTTTGTCTGAGAAGTTCCTGTTCATATCCTTTGACCATTTATCAATTGGTCAAATGACTTATATATTTAATTCCTTCCTCCATGTATTTGATAGATGAAGCCTTTATTAGAGACTTGTAAAAAAACTTTGCATCATTATAATTACTGTGTATTTCTTCTCATTCTATTCCCCCCCTTTAGTTTCTCACCATCACCTCCCCCAATTTGCCTTCTTTTCTATCAGTCCCATCCCCCATTATCTTATTCTCTTCACCCCCTACTATCCTGTAGGGTAAAATAGATTTCTGTACTCAATTAATTATGTATGTTCTACCCTTGTTGAGCCAATTCCAGTGAAAGTAAGGTTCACATACTCTCTTCCCTACCTCTCCTCTCTTCCCTTACACTGTAAAAGCTCTTTCATATTGCTTTTATGTGAGATAATTTATCCCATTCTATTTTCCCTTCCCCCTTCTCCCAATGCATTCCTTTCTCATGCTTTAATTTTTTTTCAGAGCATCCCATAATATTCAATTCATACACTTGCCCTCTGTCTATATATATTCCTTCTAACTGCCCGAATAATGTCAAAGTTCTTTGGAGTTGCAAGAATCATCTCTGCATGTAGAGATGTACACAGTTTATTTAATCTTATTGTATGTCTTTTGATTTCTCTTTTCTGTATACCTTTTTATAATTCTTTTGAGTCTTGTATTTCAGAGTCAAATTTTCCATTCCTTTCATCAGGAATGTTTGAGAATTCTCTATTTCATTTAATACCTCTTTTCCCCCTCTGAAGGATTATGCTCAGTTTTGATGGGTAAGTGATTTTCGGTTGAAGTCCTAGCTCCTTTGCATTCTGAAATATTATAATCCAGACCTTCTGATCCTTTAATGTAGAACCTACTTTATCTTGTGTTATCCAGGTTGGGGCTCTGTGATATTTGAATTGATTCTTTTTGGCTGCTTGCAATATTTTCTTTTGGAGTTTGGGAATTTGGTTGTTATCCAGGTTGGGGCTCTGTGATATTTGATTTGATTTGATTTGAATTGATTTGATTTGAATTGATATTTGAATTGGCTGCTTGCAATATTTTCTTTTGGAGTTTGGGAATTTGGTTGTAATATTCCTGAGAATTATCTTTTTGTGCTGTTTCAGGAGGTGATTGATGGATTCTTTCAATTTCTATTTTGTTCTCTGGTTACAGAATATCAGGGCAGTTTTCTTGATGATTTTTTAAAAGATAATGTCTAAGCTCTTGTTTTTATCATAACTTTCAGGTAGTCCAGTAATTCTCATATAATTTGGCTTGGATTTATATTCCAAGTTAGTTGTTTTTCCAATAAGATAGTCAACATTTTCCTTTCTTTTTTCATATTTTGATTGTTTCTTGATGTCTCATGGAGTCATCAGCTTCCACTTGCCCAATTCTAATTTTTAAGACATGATTTTCTTGTGTAAGCTTTTGTACCTCCTTTTCCATTTATCCAATTCTACTTTGTAAAGAGTCCTTTTCCTCAATGAATTTTTTAACTTCTTTTTCCATATGACCAATTCTATTTTTTAAAAAGTTTTCCTCTTCATTGGGTTTTTGTGACTCTTTTACAAATTGGCTTCTTCTGTTTTATAAGATATTAATTTCTTCAGTATCTTTTTATGCCTCTTAAATTTTCTGAGCTCTTGACTCTTTTTTTCATGATTTTTCTGTAACATTCTCATTTCTTTCCCAAATTTTCTTCTTCCTCTATTATTTAATTTCTGAAGTCTATTTTTAACTCCTCTATTAATTCTTTTAGGTCTTGAGAGCAATTTATATTTTCCTTGGAGCCTTGGATGCAGCAGTATTGACTTTGTGGTCTTATTCTGAATTTGTAATTTGTTCTTCCCTGTCACTAAAATAACTCTATATTGAGTTTATTTGTTTTTATTTGCTAAGTTTTCAGTGTTGCTTTTATTTTAATTTAAAAAAACTGATAAAGCTGGGGCCTGTAAACTAGATGAAGGGAGCATTGTTCCAAGCTTCAGGTTCTTTGTGCAGCTGCCTTCAGAGCTGACTCTGGGGATCTATTTGCTTATAGTTCTTTCAAGGTGGTATAATGTAAGAATTGTTTACCATCTTCAGGGAAGGAAGGGAGGGAGGGAGATAATTTGGATCTTATAACTTCAGAAAAAATTATGTGGAAAGTTGTTATTTTATGTAATTGGGAAAAAAAATCTTAAAAGAAAATAATATAAGAAGAGGGGTATTTAATACTTTCCAGGCCTGTGCTCTGGTCTGGGGATAACCACAAACACTTTTTTTTTGCTTTGGAACTGGGACCAGAGTCTCCTGCTCCATTTGGCCTCAAGAATTGTTATATGCTAGTGCTCCTCCTCCCCCTGAGAGTGTGACCCAGGATCATTTCCTGGATCTGCCCATGGGTCATACAACAAGAGTCTTGCACTCAGAATAAACATAGAGACTCCTGTAATAACTTTCTGATCAGTTGTCTAACACCTTCCACCACCACTTATGACTAAGAGCTCCAGAAACCTTTGCTACTTCTTTGGCTGTGTTCGGAGCCTGTTATCCCAGTGGGGCCTGCCCTGGTGCACTACTTTGCACACTCCACCCCAGTACACTAGATCACCCATGCTAGCCTTCTAATTTGTTTTAGACCAAAAAATTTCTTCACCTCATCTTTTTGTGGGTTATGCTTATTCAGAATTCATTCTGAGATGTTGTATCATAGTTTTTTGGAGGGTAATTTGGTAGAGATCAGATGGATCCATGTACCTTCTCCACCATCTTTAGTTTCCAATCCTTTGCCACTACAAAAAGTGCAGTTATAAATATTTTTGTACAAACATTTCACATTAAAAAAAAACTCTTTGGGGTACAGATCTAGAAGTGGATCAAAAGGTTATGCATTCTTTTAAAGCCTTTTGTGCATAATTCCAAATTGCCTTCCAGAATGGTTAGATCAATTTAGAACTCCACTGTTGTGAATGCATTAGTGTCCCAATTTTGCCACATCCTTTCCAACATTTATCATTTTCCTGTACTGTCATATTGGCCAATCTGCTAGGTATAAGGTGGTAACTCAGAGTTGTTTTAATTTTCATTTCTCTTATCAAGAGAGATTTAGAGATTGAGAGCCAGGCCTAGAGATAGGAGGTCCTAGGTTCAAATCTGGCCTCAGACACTTCCTAGCTGTGTGACCCTGGGCAAATCTCTTAACCCCCCCTTGCCTAGCCCTGTAACAAATAAAAAAATTAATATAGAAGGATATATAAAAGATATTAGGGTTTTAAATTTTTTTTTAAAAAGAGAGACAGAATATTTTTTCATATGATTATAGATAGCTTTGATTTCTTCATCTGAGAACTGCCTATTCATATCCTTTGACCATTTATCAAATGGGGAGTGATTTGGTTTCTTATAAATTTTATTTAGTTCTTTATATATATATGTGTGTGTGTATTTGAAAATTGAGACCTTTATTAGAGAAATTGTTATTAAAAATATTTTCCCCAGTTTGTTATTTCCCTTATAATCTTGGTTGCATTGATTTTGTCTGTACAACAACTTTTTAATTTGTGTAATAAAAATTATTCATTTTACATCTTGTAATGTTCTCTTTCTCTTGTTTGTTCATAAATTCTTCCCTTCTCCATAGATCTGATGGGCAAACTATTCTATGTTCCCCTAAATTACTGATAATTATAATATCAGTTGTTATGTTTAAATCATATGCTCATTTTGGCCTTATCTTGGTATAGGGTGTGAGATATTGATCTAAACCTAATTTTTGCCATACTACTTTCCATTTCCCCAGCAGTTTTTGTCAAATAGTGAGTTCTTATCCCCAAAACTGGGATCTTTGGGTTTATCAAATAGTAGACTGCAAGGTCATTTACCCCTAGTCTATTCCATTGATCCACCCTTCTATTTCTTAGCCAGTACCAGATTGTTTTGAGGATTACTGTTTTATAGTATATTTTAAGATCTGGTACTACTAGGCCACCATTCTTCACATTTTTTTCATTAGTTCCCTTGATATTCTTGACATTTTGTTCTTCCAGATGAATTTTGTTTTTTCTAATTCTATAAAATAGTTTTTCTGGTAGTTTGATTGGTGTGATACTGAATAAATAAATTAATTTAGGTAGAATTGTCATTTTTATTATGTTGGCTTGGCCTACCCATAAACAATGTTTTCCCTATTGTTTAGATCTAATTTTATTTGTGTGAAAAGTGCTTTGTAATTGTATTCATATAATTCCTTTATTTGCCTTGGCAAATAGATTCCCAAATATTTTATATTGTCTAGAGTGATTTTTAAATGGAGTTTCTCATTCTAAGTGTTGCTTCTAATTTTTTTTAAATATATAGAAATGCTGATTTGTGTGGGTTTATTTTGTATTGTGCAACTTTGCCAAAGTTATTCTTTCAACTAGCATTTTAGTTAATTTTCTAGAATTCTCTAAGTATACCATTATACCATCTGTAAAGAGTGATAATTTAGTTTTCTTATCCCCTACATTAATTCCTTCAATGACTTTTTCTTCTCTAATTTCTATAGCTAGCATTTCTAATACAATATTAAATAATAGTGGTGATGATAAGCATCCTTGCTTTACTCTTGAACTTATTGGGAAGGCCTCTAACTTATCCCCATTGCAGATGATACTTGTTGATGGTTCTAAATAAATACTGTTTATTATTTTTAAGAAAGGCCCTTTTATGCCAATTCTTTCTAGTATTTTCAATAGGAATGGGTGTTTTGTCAAAGACTTTTTCTGCATCTGTTGAGATAATTAGGTGATTTCTGTTAGTTTGATTATTGATATGACCAGTTATGCTGATGGTTTCCCAAGATTAAACCATCCTTGCATTCCTGGTATGAATCCCACCTGGTCATAGTGAATAATCCTTGTGATATATTGTTGTAGCCTCTTTGCTAGTATTTTATTTAAGATTTTTTGCATCTATGTTCATTAAGGAGATTGGTCTATAATTTTCTTTCTCTGTTTTTAGTCACCATAGTTTTGTCATAAAAAAGAATTTGGTAGGACTTTTCTTTGCTTATTGTGCCAAATAGTTTGTATAGTATTGGGATTAATTGTTCTTTAAATGTTTGATAGAATTCCCATGTGAATCTATCTGGCCCTGGTGATTTTTTTCATGGGGAGTTCATTGATGACTTTTTCAATTTCTTTTTCTGAGATGGGATTAGTTAAGTATTCTATTTCCTCTTTTGTTAATTTAGGCAATTTATATTTTTATAAATATTCATCCATTTCACCTAGATTGTCAGATTTATTGTCATATAATTGGGTGAAATAGCTTCTAATAATTGCCTCAATTTCCTTTTAATTAGAAGTGAAATCACCCTTTTCATTTTTGATACTGGTAATTTGATTCTCTTCTTTTTTTTTTAAATCAAAGTAACCAATACTTTATATATTTTATTTATTTTCCCCCGTAGAACCAGATCCTAGTCTTATTTATTAGTTCCATAGTTCTTTTACTTTTAATTTTATAAATTTCTCCTTTGATTTTTAGAATTTCCCATTTAGTCTTTAACTGGAGATTTTAAAATTATTCTTTTTCTAGTTTTTTAAATTGAATGTCCAATTTATTGATATGCTTTTTTTGCTATTTTTTTGTTATAAGCATTCAGGGATACAAATATTCCCTTGAGTACTGCTTTGGCTGTATCCCATAAATTTTGATATGTTGCCTCCTCATTGTCATTCTCTTCAATGAAATCAGTGATTGTTTCTTTGATTTGTTTTTTGACCCACCAGCTTTGAAGAATTAGATTAATTTCTAATTAATTTTATGTACCATATATATGTACCATCTGCTTCTGAAAAGAAAGTATATTCCTTTTTGTCCCTATTCAATTTTCTCCAACTTTTCTAAAATTTCATTCATTTCCCTTACTTCTTTCTTATTTATTTTTTGTTAGATTTTTCTAGTTCTGATAGGGGAAGGTTGAGGTCCCCACTATTTTAGTTTTACTAGCTATTTCCTCCTTAAGCTCTTTTAGTTTCTCCTTTAAAAATCTGGATGTGTTAACATTTGGTGCACATGTGTTGAGCATTGATATTTCTTCATTGTCTATACTACGTTTTATAAAGATGTAATTACCTTCCTTATGTCTTTTAATCAGATCTATTTTTGCTTTAGCTTTGTCTGAGAACATTAAGGGATAGCAATCATGATCTCAGACAAAGCAAAAGCAAAAATAGATCTAATTAAAAGAGATAATCAGGGCCACTACATTTTGCTATAAATAAATAATAAAGTAATAAAAAATTTTATAAAATTAAAAGACATTCCTCAGATTATAAATGACCAAAGGATATGAACAAGTAGTTTTCAGAAGAATATATTAATAATATTAATCTATAATCATATAAAAATACTCTAAATCACTAGTAGAGAATTTAAAATTAAATATCAGAAATAACAAATGCTGGAAAGGATGAGGTGAAAATGCATACACACTAATGAACCATTTGTGTGTTGTGAATCGATTTAACCCTTCTGGAAAACAATTTGGAACTATGTCCAAAAGGTTATAAAACTGTACATACCATTGGAACCAACAATACCACTACTAAGTCTATATTTCAAAGAATGCAAATGTAAAATCTATATTAGATTGCATCTCAGGGAGTGGGGAGAGAGACAGGGGAGGGAAGGAGGAAGGAGAGAACTTGACTCAAATGAAAAAAGCAATGAAAAATTGTTTTTACATGTAAGAAAAAAATTATTTAAAAGCTAAAAGGAAAAGAGCTGCTATAAATATTTTTGTACAAATAGGTTCTTTTCCCTTATCTTTATTCTCTTTGGGATACAGGCCCAGTGGTCTAAGGGTATGCATAGTTTAATAGTCCCTTGGGCTTGGTTCCATATTGCTTTCCAGAATGATTATAACAGTTCATACCACCAGCAGTGTATTAGTGTCCCAGTTTTACCACATTCCCCTTGAATGTTTTTCATTTCTTTTTGTTATATTAGCCAGTCTGATTAGTGTGAGATGGTACCTCAGAGTTGTTTTAATTTGTCTTTCTCAAATTAATAGTGACTTGGAGCATTTTTTATATGACTAAAGATTATTATTTCATATTCTAAATTTCATCTAATTTATTTCATTTCATAATTCATTTCATTACTAAAAGATTTCATATTACTAAAGATTAACTTATTCCTCTGAGAATTGCCTGTTCATGACCTTTGACTATTTCTTAAATAGGAAATGCTATATATTGTAAGAGGGGAGACTAGATATTTAAGGTATGGTCACCAGAAATCAATTAACTTGATTTCAAAATAAAATAGACCCAAATCAAGATGACTTTTATGGTGGTTTATTTATAATTAGGAAGGTTGAAGATAGTGAAATTGAGAGAGAGAAACTCTGGCCAAGACAGAGGCCTGAACCAGGTAGGAATTTAGAGGCCCCCGCAGAGGGACACAGAGATGAATTTAACAAGGCTTCTAGCCACAAGGCCTCCTCTAAGAAGAGAGGCCTCCTTGAGGCTAGAGCCTCCAGAAACGTCAAGGGAAGAGAAAGAGAGTCAGCCTAACTTACCCACATGTTAATTCAAAGGGAAGCAGTTTGAGGTCTCACCAGAGATCCTTCCACACCAAGTTCAAAGTTCCAACTGCCCCCACAGGAAGTTACCATCATATTTAAAAGATAGCATCTTTCATCACTTCCTGCATCCACCTCCAATTTCAGGTGGACAAATGGCAGCCTCGGCACTCTTTTGGACTGCCCAAAGGGCAGTCCCTTGTTTTTGATTGTCACTTACTATCACATGTGGGTAGTAGACCTCCCCCCTCCCTATTTAATTCTAAGTTGGGTGAGGTGACATTATTTCTGGTGGCTAGAGTCTAAACAATGAATGAGGGTGAGCTAATTTCATTTATACAATATTCTTAGAAATGTGGTTTAGTTCTGTATATAAGAAATGAGACCTTTGTCAGAGACTTGCTATAAAAACTTCTTCCCAGTTGTTTCCCTTCTAATCTTGGTTGCATTGGTTTTGTTTAGGTGAAACCTTTTTTAATTTAATGTAGTCAAAGTTCTCTATTTTACATCTTTATAGTATTTTCTGTCTCGTTTAGACATAAATTCTTCCCTTATCCATATATCTGACAAGTAAACTATTCTGTGTTTCCCTAATTTGTTTGTAGTATCACCCTTTGTTTCTAAATCATGTGTTCATTTTTACTTTACCTTAGTATATGGCATGAAGTATTGGTCTGTGCCCAATTTCTGCCATATCATCTTCTAGTTTTCCCAGAGTTTTTGTGAAACAGTGAATTGTTCCAAAAGCTTGGATATGGGGGTTTGTCAAACACTAGGTTGTTATGGTAATTTACTACTTTGTATGTTGAGGGCTTAATCTATTCCACTGATCCCCTATTCTACTTTTAAACTAGTACCAGATTATTTTGATGGTTGCCTATTTATAATACAGTTTTGAGATATGGTATAGCTAAGTAACCTTCCTTTATATTTATTTTCATTAATTCCCTTTATATTCTTGGCCTTTTGATCTTCCAGATGAATTTTATTATTTTCTTTCTTTCTTAAAAAACATTATCTTCTTAGAATCAATACAAAATAATGGTTCCATGCCAGGAGCCATCAAGTTCATGACAGATGACAAAGTCATGCATGAACCCCAAGAATTTGCAAAGCAATTCAAAGGAGGATGGATTTCCCACTCAGTTTTCCCTGTATGACTTTTCTCTTATTAACATTTCTCATTATAGGAATTATTATGATCAATATCTTTATTTAGTCCCAGGTAAATATAGAGGAACATTATAGGCTATTATTAGAGCCCTTACAAGTCCCCTACAAACTCCTAGGAAAAAACCCACCATTTCCATGTTATAATACAGAAATTCCCCTAAAGTCTCCCTATAACAAATCAGCAAATAGTGAGTTATTGTTTAAGATTTTAAACTTCAACAAACTGCACCTGGATTTTACACTCCCATACATAGAAGCTTACATAATGAGAAACCAGAAACAATAAGCCTCCCCCCCTCCATCTTTGATACAATGGATGATAAATGGAGAAATTGTCTCCTGTACTTTACCACCACTGTAGCCCAAGAGATATGTCAAACACACCTTGAAAAAATATGGAAAGTTACTGGGAAATGAAAAGTATGCCAATACATTGTCTCTAAGAAAAGATGTATGATGAGAGTGGATTTCTATGCTAACATTATGTGTGATCTCAAAGCATATAAATTAAACCTTACTCAAGGCAGAGCAGTATTCATGAAGCCTGCCTGGCTGAAATTCAAACTGTCTCTCATTTATCTTAACCTGCCAGTTGTGATAATGAGATTAAATCTACCCTGTCCATCTTTAGATTTAATCACTAAAGGTGAAAACATCCCCACTTAACTCACAAGTTGGGTGGTCTGTAACCCACCTGTGTTAGAATTAGTAACAAATCAGAATTTATTGACTGCCTCCTGGGCAGTCCTAAGAAAAGTGTCCGTCGTGATTGGACAGGCAAACTAAGAGGAAGGCACAGGAAGTGGCACAAAAGAGGCCCCTTAAAAAGAGAAAGTTGAGGGGGCAGCTGGGTAGCTCAGTGGATTGAGAGCCAGGCCTAGAGACAGGAGGTCCTAGGTTCAAATCCGGCCTCAGACACTTCCCAGCTGTGTGACCCTGGGCAAGTCACTTGACCCCCATTGCCTGCCCTTACCAATCTTCCACCTATAAGTCAATACACAGAAGTTAAGGGTTTAAAATTAAAAAAAAATAAGAGAGAGAGAGAGTTGAGTGAGCCAGGGAGCTTCTTGTTCATTGCTGGGACCTGTAGGAGTGCTGGACCTGGGACCTTGAGACTTTGTTGAGACTGCTCTTAAATCTCTCTCTTAGAACTACATGTGGTGAGTGAAGAAAGCTGACTCCTGTAACCTCCCAGGAGGTACTAGCCTCTGGGAGGCTCCCTTGATTAGGAGAAGCCCTTGTGGCTAAAACCCTTGTTAATTGACTTTTAGGCTCTGGCTGAGCCTCTGGAGCCCTGCCAGAGTAAAGCCCACACTTGAATACAAATCTCTTATTCTACCCTCTTCTCATCTCTCTACTTCTACTCTCTCCTGTATTTTGTAAATAAACTTCCACAAAAGTCATTTTAACTTAAGGTTATTCTTAATTGGGGATTGATAATTGTTCAATCCCCTGGTGACCAAACTTTTAATATTTACCCAATAGAAACCCCTTTTCACCCCTTACACAATGCTGTCACACCACCTTGAGCCCCTGGACCTGGGGGAGCCGGCCTCCCCCAATTCCAGATTAGAAGAGTGGTAAGGACTGGACAATTTGAGATTAAATGACTTGCCAAGGGTTGCACTGCTAGGAAGTATCTCAGGCCAGATGTGAACCCAGGAACTTCCTCTCTAGGCCTCAATTTCTACCCGTTAAGTCACCTATCTGCCCCATAAATATTCATTTTCTCTATATCTTGTATGTCAAATCCCTAACTAAAAAATTTAATAGAAAGGCCTTTTTCCATTGGACTCCATTACAACCTATGTAAAGGCTTTTCAGTTTCTTGTAATCAAATTATCTATTTTAACTTTTGCAAATAAAACTTAACTTTTTAACTTTTTGTAAATCTGAAAGTTACATGATCTATTTCTATTTCTCTTCTAATTTTCAGGTGATGTGACCACTTCAAATTTATTGTTGAATATAGTGTAAAGTGCTAGTCTAACCTAATTTCTGCCAGTTTGTTGCCTATTTTTCTTAGTTCTAAATCAGATCAAGTTCTCAAATGGAATTTTTGTTTTAAAGTTTATCAAAAATTAGATTACTAAATTCTATAATTTCTCATTCCCTTTTGACAAGTTTATTCCATTAATCTATTTTTTATATTTTAAAAAACCACTTCCAAATAGTTTTAATGACTGGTACTTTATAATAATAGTTTGAAATCTGGAGGTGCTATTCTTCCTTCATCCTTAACTTTTTTCATATTTTCCTTGATAGTCCAGGAAGTGGGAGAATATTAAACCTATGCTAGATTGACAAAGTCTTAAAAACCGAATGAAAACCAATTTTCCATTTTAGGATTGCTTCATATTCACTAGTTTCTTATGATCTCATCTTCTAGCTAAATAATCTTGAAAAACAGAGAAAAATAATGAACCTAACCTTCATATCTTTGTGTATGGTAAATTTGTCAATTGCTCTAAGATGTTTTATATATATATATATATATATATATATATATAAAGGATTTCATTTCCAGGCCTTAGATCTCCAATTTAGCCATAGAAGAGAGAGAATTGCTATAAGGGTTTGATGTTATGTGTAAAGGATTTCATTCCTAGGTCTGAGAGCTCCAGTTTAGCCATAAGAAAGAGATATCTCTGAAGCCTGTTGAGGAAAGGACTTTAACAGAGACTTTAAGTAGTGTTATTATATATTAGGACTTTCAACATTAGATGCTGAGAACTCAGTTTAAAAAGACTTTTGCCTTATGGACTGATAATGTTAAATCATATCTCTTTGTGACCCAATTTGGAGTTTTCTTGGTATAGATACTGGAATAGTTTGCCATTTTCTTCTTCTACACATTTTATAGATGAGGAAACTAAGGCAAACAGGGTTTCATGACTTGCTCAGGGTCTTACAGCTAGTAAGTGTCTGAGGTTGGATTTGAACCTAGTTCCTCTTGATTCCAGGCCTGGTATTCTATTCACTGTGTTACCTAGATGCCCTATGTTAATCAATCAACATTAAAAGAAAATTTTTTTAAACCCTTACCTTCCATCTTAGAATCAATACTGTGTACTGGTTCTTAGGCAGAAGAGTGAGTGGTAGGAGGTAGGCGATAGGGGTTAAGTGACTTGCCCAGGGTCACACAGCTAGGAAGTATCTGAGGCTCAATCAACATTTATTAAGGGTCAAGCACTAGGGATACAGAAAAGAGACAAAAGACTGCCTCTGCTCTCAAGAAGTTTAGTCTAATGTCAGTCTGGTGAATGTATATCTTGCTAGGATGGTTGAGAGTACTGTGATAATGAGATTAAATCTACCCTGCCCATCTTTAGATTTCATCACCAAAGGTGAAAAAAATCTCCATTTAATTTACAAGTTAGGTGGTCTGTAACCCATGTGTGCTAGAGTAACAAATCAGAATTTATTGACTGCCTCCTGGGCAGCCCTAAGAAAATCATCTGTTGTGATTAGACGCGTAAACTAAGAGGAGGCCACAGGAAGTGATGCAAAAGAGGCACCTTTAAAAAGAAACCTGTCAGCTGGGCCCTCTCTTCTAGTTCGTGACTGGACTTGGAGGAGGTCTGGAGCTGGTGAGACTGTTCTAGGTGGTGAGTGTTAAGACTGAATCTTCCTGAACTTCTCTTAAGGAACTTCCTTTTAATAGAGACTCTATGGCTGAAGCTTTTGCTTCTTTAGCCTTCGAGGCCCTTCAGGCCTCTGGCTTCCTAGCCTTGGGATCAAGGCCAGATTTCCCTCAGCTGAGGGTTAATTAGATCTACCTGGATTGAACTAGGGGATCAGAGCAAATTACCTACTGTGTTAGATTACTTATCCTATCTTATCCTCTCTCTTATTTCCTTATTTCTACTTCCTCTTCTCATTTGTAAATAAATTTCCATAAAAGTCATTTTAACTTGAGGTTATTATTTAATTGGGGACTGATAATTGTTCAATCCCCTGGTGACCAATCTTTTAACATTTACCTAATAAAAACCCTTTTTCACCCCTTACAGTACAGACTTATGAAGTTAATGGCAAGATCCTCTTAACTTCATTTTCCTACTGAATAGAAAAGTTTCTCATTTGGAAGATCATAGGTCAGTGATGATGAACTTTTTAGAGACCCAATGCCCCTTCCCCCCCTCCCCCGCCCTTGCCCCAGACAGAGCAGGGAGGAAGCACTCCCATTGGTCTGCTGGGCAGAGGGGTGGGTCATGTGAGAAATTTCCTCAGGCACATGTGGAGATGGGGAGGGCTGTGGCTCAGTGTTCCACTCAGGGGAAGGAGGATCCCATTGGGCTTCTGGGCAGAAGGGAGGGGTGTCATGTGGAAAAATGTCCTCAGGTTCATGGAGAGGCTCAGCCCGAGTCCCTCTGGTTTTCTAGTAACAAACTCTGGTGTGCCCTCTCTGGCACATGTGCCATAGGTTCGACACCACAGCCATAGGGTCTAACTACCACAACACTTGAATATGTGGAGAAAGGAAAGGGGTGTGTGTCTGTATAATGGTTCTATAGGGCACTTATGCTAAGTGCTTTGATGGATATTTCATTTGATTCTCACAAAAACCTTGTGAGGTAGGTGCTGTTATTATCCCCATTTTGCAGTTGAAGAAACTTAAGTTAAGCCACTTGTCCAGGATCATACAGTTAATAAATATCTGAGGCTACATTTGAATTTGGATTTTCCTGATTCCAGGGTTGGTCCTTTATGTGGAGTTCTGATACATGAGCTGATTATTCTAAGAAGTCTTCTTTATTCCATTTGCTTACAAGTAGAATTAAGAGTTTTTTCTCCAATAAAGGCAGTCTGTCGCTTTTGGGCCTAGCCCTGGCAATAATTTGAATGTCCCTCTTCCTGTTTTTTTTTTTTGTTTTTTTTTTTACAGCTATTTCTTCTGAATGTGGTAGGAGAACTATAAACATTTTATGATGAATCTTATCTTTATCAGGCATGTTAGAGTCCACAAGAAGGGGCATGGAGAAGTGCAAGTCCCCTGCTACTTATATTTTTACTGTTCTAAATTTGTAAATATGTTTGAGACTCTCTTACCAGCTCCAGCCAACTGAAGCTAATAGGCCCAATAAGAGTCCTTTGTCCAAGTGAATGGTCGTGATGGACAATTGGAAAGGGAACAATACTAATCCAAACATTCGAGTCAGATTTTTTTTCTTTATTTTATCTTTATTTTATTCCAACAACAAATTTACACACAGGTTTTCCAGATTACATGATTCAAGTTGTCTCCTTCCCATCGTCCCTCCCCCAACTTGCAGCTGACAAGCAATTCCACTGGGTTATACATGTGTTATCTTGAGTCAGATTTAAAAATAAAAATGACACTTATCTTAAATCTTATGCACTTAACATATTATTTTTCAGTTATCACTCCCTACACATTCCCTGAACAATAATATCAATAGTTGTCCTACTCCATTAAGATGCATTGTAATTGTAATGCTTTTTTTTTTTTTAAGTAGCAAGATCATGCAGTGAGTTAAAAAAATATTTTTTTGTTCAGTCATTTCAGTCATGTCCAATTCTTAGTGGCCTCAACAATCTCTGTCCATAGGGTTTCTTGGCAAAAATATTGGAGTGGTTTGCCATTTGCTTATCTAGTAGATCAACTTTTTTTTTTTTGACAAGGCAGTGATCCTTACAAAGGGCAAGTGGCTTAACAACACATTAGATAGGAAGTTTCTGAGGCTGAATTTAATTCATATGTTCCTGATTCCACGGCCAGCACTATGTATTTCAGTGAAAATTTTTACATTCTTATTAGTGTGGTTTAGAACCTGGATTTTAAATTCAAAGCAACACCATTGCCCAGCAATAAATTATATTTTTAAAAAGTACTATATCACAAATATCATTTATTCTTTTTTTATTATTACTCAGTTCTTTCCCCTATTCTACCCTATTTGAGCAAAAAGTACACACCTAAAAAACATCCCTCAATCCATAGCTGCATTATCAGTCAAAACAAGTAGCCATGTTGGCAGTATCTAAAAATGTCTATTTCTGCTTCTTAAATGTATAACCTCGCTGTCAAAAAGTTGGTGTGTTTTATCTTCATTCTTTTGGATTCATGATTTATTTTATTATTACATTGATCAGTGTTCTAAAAGTTTTTTTTCCCCTTTTCTATAACATTCTCAGTGCCTAAATTCTTCTAGTTCAGCTTACTACTCAGTGTCAGTTCATAGATGTCTTCCCAATTTCCTTTGGAACTGCCCATTTCATTTCTTTTGGGACTATAGTATTCTACCATATTCCTAAGTAATATGGATTTACCCTCGTCCCATTTTGAGGATGATTTCTGCAATGTTTTATCTGACTCCTACTTCAAGGTTCTCCTGTATCCTGAGGGGGTTGGGAAGTTTCTCTTCTTCTGCCATTGACTCCACCTCCCACCAATTATGTTTCTCCATTTTAGGAGCCAGGGACTAGCACTCTAGTTTCCTCAACACCATTTAATTGTTTGTATGTGGACTTCTCCATTATCTTTTTTTTTTTTAATTTTTTTTAAACCTTTAACTTCTGTGTATTGGCTCCTAGGTGGAAGAGTGGTAAGGGTGGGCAATGGGGGTCAAGTGACTTGCCCAGGGTCACACAGCTGGGAAGTGTCTGAGGATGGATTTGAACCTAGGACCTCTTATCTCTAGGCCCGACTCTCAATCCTCTGAGCTACCCAGCTGCCCCTCTCCTCCATTATCTTGTGAGCTCCTTGCCCTTCTTTGTATACTCAGTGCTTAGCACAGTGCCCAACACATAAGTAGGTACTTAATAAATATATATTGACAAACAAAAAATATTTATTTTAAGGGTATAAAAAAGAAGAAATGCACAGCTATTTTCCCAAACAATTCAAATGGCATTACTTCCTTTGCATTCCATTATTCCAATCTCTGGAAAGGGAAGAGGAATGAGTGCCACGGTTTAACTCAATTCCTATGGAGTAGCATTAATCCCACCGAGCTCATCTCTGAGGCCTCACTGGGCAAGCATCCCTGGCCCCTTGTTTCTCTGGGCTTCCCTGAGGTGATGAGCTGGCTACAATGTGTAACTTGCACTTCTGGTTTTAATCTCCAGGATACTCATGCTCCCACTCCTGTGTCAGACTTGTGCCTAGAAAGGGATAAGGAAAATAGGACCAAAACTTTCATCCCATTTTTTGTGGCCATATGGCTGGCAGTGGGGTCTTAGAGGAGAGGAAGGCCCACCCCCTGATCAAACGGTGTTATTTGCTGAGTAAAGGAAAGATGATGCATATTTGGGTCGTTTAAGTGATGTAGACAGTCCTAGCCATGTCCATCAGCTCAATGGAGAATGTTCATGTATGAATCAGTTCTTTACTCTCCCAGAAACAAGTCCCCAGCACTTTTCATTTAGATGAGTCCATCTTAGGTGATCTGGGCATGTACCAACTCCCATGCCCCTGTTACAAAAATATCAGAATTTGTTTAGCTTTGCCCAGTAGGAAGACATCTAGTTTTCTGTTTATAAAAAACCAGTACCAAATAATTTAGATGACTGCTGCTTTTAGAATTCTGTATTTTGAAGTCACTTCTAGACTTCAGCAAGTTTATAGGTCTAAAATGGCAGGAATAGAGACAATGGTATGAAAAGGGAAGGCCTTTACAGAAGTGATTGAAAAAGTCCACATAAATAGTGTAATTGAGGCTTTGAGTAGTTCATTTTTTATAGGAAGAGGACTGTGAACTTGACCTGGGCAATAGACAGATAACTTACCTACCTTTCTTCCATCCCAGCCAATTGTTTGCATAGTCCAACAGGAGAATGTTTTTAAAAACTAGGAAATGAGGTAGCAAGTTAGGTGGATCGAGAACCAGGCCTGGGAATGGCAGGTCCTGGGTTCAAATTTGACTTCAGACACTTCCTAGCTGTGTGACCCTGGGCAAGTAATTGGCTCCCAATAGCCTTACTGCTTGGAACTAATAATTAGTATCAATTGTAAGACAGAAGTTAAGGGTTAAAAATATAAAAAACAAAACAAAAAACCCTAGGAAACCCTGAACCCTGGTTTGGTAGTTATTGGGCACAAGGCCCAATAATTTGGTTTGGTTTTGGCCTAGTTAGCAGAGACAAATATTTGGGTTATATTTAAATTTATATTGAATTATACTTAATGGTGACCCTAAGCTAGAAGTCTCACATTGAGGCAGGGAACTGTGAACCAGGAAGAGTTCTTAAAATGATTCCCCCATACCTTTCCCAACTGCTGTTTAGGATGAGAAACCCCAGAGCCAGTTCCTTCAGGGAACAAAGTTCCTACCCACCTAGGTGTCCTCTCTGCAAGGGCACAATAGCAGCCCAGGCTGGGGGTGGTACAGGTTGGATCTGCCCATCAGAGAGACCTTTTAAGGAGCATGCCTAGCAGCAGGGTGAGCCACCTCACCCCAACTGCTTGTTCATCCCCCCCACACAGCACTCCCTGCACTGAACTTGGAGTAGACTCTCTGGAGAAAAGACACCTAGGCTCTGCGAGTTTCCTTGGAATCTGTGAATGTCTCTCAGCAATGTGATGATCTGGGACAATCCTGAAACTTGACAGAGAATGCTATCCACCTTCAGAGAAAGAACTGTTGGAGTCATCTTTCACATCAGTGAATTTTTGGTTTTATTTTGGGGTTTTGGTTATGTATGACTTTGCTCTTACAACAGTGACCATTATGGAAGTGTTTTGCATGACAATTAAAAAAAGGGAAAAAACAGGAATCTGTGTAGATGTGGAAATGTATTCCCCCAGAATGTTTTATACCAAATGTTCTTGCATTGTCGTTTGAGTAAATGCCTTTGATAAGAGCTAATTTACCATACTGGCTGATTGTTAATGGGCAGCACAAAGCTACAGTTATAGAAATAGTTTAGCTGCCTACAGTGTTATTACCCTTAGAATCTGAGTGGCATTTCTGAGAAGCTGACTAGGGAGTCTGAGTATAGGTTGGAGGTGTTTCTTATGGAGAAGTAAATGACATTATATTTGTGAACCACAATTTGTTTCACCATTCCCCAATCAGTAGGCACTTGCACCTTGCTCCCAGTTGTTCCCACAAAAAGTGCTGCTATGAAGCTTCATCTTAGTCTTCTTTCTGTCTTTTTCTTCCTTGGAGTATATACCTAACAATAGGATCCTGGGTCAAGGGGTCTGGTCATTTGTGGCCATTTTCTTAGCATAATTCCAAATTGCTTTCCTGAATGGCCTGCCCAATCCTCTCTGACTTTCTCCATCACTGTATTAGTCTTCATATCTTTCCATGGTCCTGAAATATAAACTACTTACATCTTTTGTCATCATTTTGCCAGTTTTCTGAGGTATGAGGAAAAAACTCAGTTGTTTTGATTTGCATCCCATTTCTCTTAGCGATTTAGAACGATCTTTAATTCTTTTAAGAAATGTTTGCTCATATTCTTTTACTACATTCACTGGAGGATGACAGGAGTTGTTTTTATCTATGGCTTGGAGACAAGCATTAAGAGATCAATGTTTATCAGCTCTGCACTTTATGCAAAGCTGGGAGAGATAGCTTAAACCCATTTGGAATCTAGTTCTAGATAGATTCTATTTCCAGATTTATTACACATTACTCTCCTTCATATATTCTCCATTCTAATCAAAATGACCTTCTTTGCATAGATTGCCCATAATCCCTGGAAAGCAGTCAGCTCTGCTTCTTAGAAACCCTAGTTTTCTTCAAAACTCATTTCAAGCAATACCTTCTACAAAAAAGCCTTTTCCTGACAATTTCCACCCTCTTAAATCACCTGGTATTTAATGTGTATGTATATATATATATATATATGTATGTAATATACACACAAACATATATATATATGTGCACGTGGATTTTTAAAACTCTTCTTTTCATCTTAGAATCAACACTATGTATTGGTAAGACAGAACCATAAGGAATAAGCAATGGGTGTTAAGTGACTTGCTCAGGTCACTCAGCTAGGAAGTGTCTAAGGCCAAATTTGAACCCAGAACCTCACAATTCTAAGTCTGACTCTCTCTCTACTGAGCCACCTTAATTTCTATATATTTTTTATCTGTTTTAATGTTTGTTGTTTCCCCTGAGAACTTAAGCTCTTTGGGGATTGGTCTTTGTTATCTCCATTGCCTATTACAATATCTATTTAAAAAATGCTTAACGACTGACTGAACAGTGCCTTTGCTGTTCCTCAAAACAAAACAATCCATCTCTGGACTCCAAGCATTTTCACTGGCCATCCCCCCATACCTGCAACTCTCTCTCCCTTCTCATGTCTGACTCTGGTTTTCCTTTGGGTCCCATCGATAAAGTCCCACATTCTACAAGAAACCTTTACCAATTCCTTTCAATGCTAGTGCCCTCCTTTTGTTGATAAGTTTCTGTGAGACCTTTGATCTTGAGATCCTTGAGATTTTTTGCTTTCTTTCTACCTCCAGTACCTCTTAACTTGCCCTGCACATAGTAGGTATTTAATAAATGCTTGTTTTTTGGTCTCTGATTTGATTCTGAAAACAGAATCAAGATCTAAAAAGAACTTGAACAGCTAGAATAGCCCACATCTGTAAGATGAAATTTAGTAGCAATAAAAGTTGCTAAAGCACTAAAAGACATTTGGGTTCACAATATCAGTAACACAAGTGCCAAATGGGAGACATGTGGTTAGACATTTCTCATGCCAAAATCCATGAAATTTTAGTAGAGTACAAACTCAATATGAGCCGATAATGTAACATGATACACACCTACCACCCCCTAAATTCCAGCTTGGACTCCAAGGCCAAGAATCAAGAAGGCGATAATCCTCCTGTTCTCAGCCCTTGTCAGAACACAGAAAGTTGTGTTTGGTTCTGGGAGCCCTATTTTAAGGACATTGACCAGCTGGGGATTGTATAGGATGTCAATCAGAATTCTAAGGCAACTACAAACCAGGCCAGAGGAGGATCAGTTGACAGTCTTGGAATGTTTAAACATGGAGCAGACTTAAAAAGGGATATTATAGCTGGAAAGGATTGGCATAAATTGGGAATTTTAGATGGCTAAAGAAAAACTTGAATTCTCCATAACTGGGGGTATTCAAGCAAGGACTTGAACTTTTAAGTGGGATGATATTGTGACAGGTATTTCTTTTCAGATACACATTGGACAAGATAACTTCTGAGGTTCTTTCCAATTCTGAGATTCGAAGTGGCCACAAAATGGAAAGAATTTGTGGATACAAGGAAGCAGAACAAATTAGTTCATTATTTTCAACTTTGTTACTGCTTCCTATAATATCTATGCCTAAACTTAACACCTCTCCCATTTAATTTTTTTAAAGTAGTCTCTATTTAGTAAGATTCACAATTTGATAACTTTAGGAAAAATTTGAAAGCAGTCTGTTAGGAATTACATTTATACCAACACTTTACACCATTCATCACAATAAGCTCTAAATGGACACATGACCTAAACAGAAAAGGTCTTATCACAAAAAAATTAGGTGAGGACAGAAGGGGATATCTTTCAGAACTGTGGCTATGGGAAAAGTTTTTGTTCAGACAAGGAATAGAAAGGATCACAAGAGACAAAATGTACAATTCTGATGATAGAAAATTAAAAGTTTTTACACGCAAGTAGCGGAGTTAGAAGATAAACAATTAATTGTGGGGAAAAATCTTTGCCCATATTGAACCCAATACAAATTTCTGATAAAGGTCTGATATCTAAGATATAGGGGGAGTTAAAATAATCAGATAGGGACAGGAAAAAGAAAGAGAAATAGGATTAGACCCATAATTTCACTGGCATAGGGATCTCACAAGTGAGGAAATCCCCTTTACAAAGGCAGGTCAAAAAGGACAGCCAAAGACAAATGGTCAAATATAAACAGAATATTGTCTTCTTTTTTTAATCATGTAAAATAGTTTTCTATATTGGTCATTTTGTAGAAGAGATCTAAGGAAAAAAAGAAAATGAAATATAGTGTTTCAATCTGCATTCAGGCTAATAGGAAAATTTCAAGACAAGAAATGCAGTTATGAACCACATGAAAAAATGCTCCAACTCAATAATAAGAGAAGTACAAATTAAAACAGCTCTGAAATCCTACCTCATACCTTTCAGATGGGTAAAAATGATGAAAAAGGAAAATGACAATTTTTGGAGAGATTGTATAAGAACAGTAACACCGAAGGGCTTTTGATGGAGCTATGAAGTAATCTAATTATTCTGGAAAGTAGTTTTTAAAAACTACATCCCAAAAGTCACTAAACTCTGTGTTACCCTTTGACCCACTGATACAATTTCTCAGAATATATCCTGAGGAGGTCCAAGGAAGAGAGCAAGGACCCACATGTACAAAAATATTTATAGGAAAAACTGGAAAGAAAAATGGGTGCCCATCAATTAAGGAATGACTTATCAAACAATGGCATCTAAATATAACAGATCATTACAGAATTTTAAGAATGGATGAAAAGGGATAGATTTGGAAGAGTGAAGTGAATAGAACCAGAAGAAAAAAATATATATATTAACCATATCACTGTAACAGGAAACAACTTTGAAAGACTCAAGAATTCTGATCAATAAAATGACCAATCACAGCTCTAGAAGACTGATCATGCTTTCCACCTCTTAGCAGGTGACAGTCTAGAGAAAAGGGCACACATAAAAAGCAGGGCAGTGTTAGAACTACCAAGTTAAATTTAATTTATACTTAAAAAAACCAAGCCATACATTATAGACATTCAGTATCATATACAATCCTTTTTTTTTTTTTTTGGTTTTTCTTTGTGTAAGGAAATGTTCATGTTTGTTGTTATTTGTCAAGCTCAAAATAATAAAAATTTTACAACTATTTTATTTATGTGGTTTTCCTCCCTTTATATAATAGCATTTAGAATGAAGTCACAGGACCCAGATTTGAATCTTGGCTCTGCCACAAAAAAGCTGTGTGACTTTGGGGATGGACTAGATGATATCTAAGGTCCATTCCAACCCTTAACCGCTGTCCCTGTGAGCCTTCTCTTGTAACAAAATTAAACAAAACAAAAAACAGGCAAAACAACCTAAATATTGATCAAGTCTGATAGCAAAATTCCACAACCATAGTCTACTACACCTCTAATTAAAGGAGATCCATCTTTAAAATTAAAGTGGAATAGATAACATTTCCAAGCCTCAAATTACATTATAAAACAGTAATCATCAAAACTATTTGATACTGGTTAAAAAAAAAAAGATCAGTGAAATATACCACATCAAAGACAATCAAACTCAATAAGCTAGTGTTCAATAAATGCAAGGACACAAACTACTTAAGGGATAAAATACTGAGAAAACTAGAAAACATTTTGTCAGAAATGAAGTTTAGACCAAGATACCATAATAATCTTAGATGACTCAAACATAAAAGTTTACTACAAAAAACTAGGAGAGATCAGGTACTTGGGGACAGTGGGAAAATTCTTATCTAAGCAAAAGTTATCACAAAAGATTTTTTTAAAGTGTTGATTACATGAAATTAAAAAGATTTACACAAAATTCAATGCAACTAGCATAAAAAGGAAAAGACTTGAGTAGAAGAAATAAATTTCCATCAAATATCTCTGATAAGGATCTGAAATGCAAGATATACGGTAAATTAACACAAATATAAGACCACCTAGAATCATTCCCTAATTTATAAGTAGTCAAAGAATATAAACAAAAAGTTCTCAAAAGAATTGAAAATTATTAGCAAACATATAAAAGTGTTTCAGATCACTAAAAATCTAAGTTTTTACTTTATGCCCAGCAAATTGGCTAAAAAGATAACAAAAGATGGCAATTATTGATATTTGAAGGACTGGGGAAAGATAGGCATGCTAATATAATACATTGTTAAAGCAATTTGGAATCCTTCAAGAAAAGTAAGTAAAATGTTTATACCCTTTGTTAAACATATATCCCAAGATCAAAAACAAAAAACCGAGCAAGGTTAGTTCCCATTGATTAAATGGCTATACAAAGTGTGGTTCACGAATGTAATAAAATAACATTGTTGAATAAGAAACTACATATGTGAAGAATTCAAAATATGGGAAGTTATGAATTCATGCAGTGAAATAAGTAGAACCAGGAATACAACATACACAATAATTACAATGTGAATGGAAGGGGGAAAAGAGGAAAACATTTATATAGTACCTACCATGTGCCAGGAATTAGTGCTAAGTGCTTACACAAATATTATCTCATTTGATATGGAAAGAAAAGTTGCAACTGAACACTATAATTATGATGACCAGAATTGCATCTACCTCTCCTCATTCTTTGCAGAGGTGGGGAATCATGGATATACAATATTGCTTATACTATCATTTGCTGATTGACTATGGATTTTTTCCTTGTCTTTTAATAATTGTTAAAATTTTTGTTCATTGGATAGGAAAGGTAAGTGATTGACCTCTGGGACATGACTGTGATATGTAACCTTTTAAAATTTTGCCAATAAATATGATTAAAAATAAATTTAAAAATAAAATTAAGGTGGAACATTTTTTGAAATGCTTACTTTGTGCCCTGCACATAGCAAGTGACTGATAACATAAATGATTAAGTTGTTTGAAATGCATCAAGAAATGGGCAATGGAAATGTAAGGATCTGACCTGTCCACTACCTTAGCCCCAGACGCTTTTTTGGCCTTCTATTTCTTATGATAATTTCTGAAGCCAGAAGGCATTCAGTCATTTCATTTCCTATTAAACAGCTGCCCTACTAGAGCATTCCTTTAAATGTTTAAGAAACAGAAGTTCTCCTTGGCTTGCCTGTTCATATAATAAATAAATTTACAACATCTTTCATTAACTGTTTTACCTTTTGATCCTTTCTTCTAATATATACCATTCATTGGGCCAGGAATAGTGTTCTCAAAAAGTGATTCACATTGTGACCTAATTGCTTCCAAGTGCTTAAATATTCTATCTCTGCTGCTCTCATTCTATTAACCATTCTACTTAGAAATCCTCAATATATGAAGGGAAGTTTTTCTTGGTTTATTTGCTAAAGTTTATTCTTTGTGACTGGGAGTATCTGAACATTATGATTTCAATCCATCCATTTTTATAATTCCCTTTTTCCTGGGAACTCTTCTGGCAAATCACTTGAAAAAGAAAATGCTTTATCCTACCAATTATGAACAGAGTGAAAAGAATTAGACTCTCAGTCAGAAGACCTGGGTTCTAGCTCCAATTCTATCCATCACTAACTCAGCTGTGAGACCTCTGGCCAAGACACTGAACCTGTTTAGACCTAAGCCTTTGATTCCAAACTGCTAAATGGTTAATAATTGCTTTGTCTACCATCCAGATTATCATGAAGGCAAGGACTCAGTAGCTATCTCATTAAATCCATAGCAGAAAAATAAATCCTACTAGAGAACTGATCTGTGTTTTCAATGAGGGAAAATCTACCACCTCTTGAAGAAATCCACTCCTTTAAAAAACAAACAAAAAGCTCTCTAATTGTTAGCAAGTTTTCCCTGCTATCATGTCTAAAATCACCACTTCAAAATTCCCACTTATTGCTTCTAGAGTTCTGAACTCTGGGAACAATCAGAACAAATTTAGTACCTCCTTCACAGTTTAGCCCTTAAAGTATTTTTAAGATAGCTCTCATGCTCCCAAATTTTCTTAAAGGAAAACATTTCCATTAACTTCCATTTATCCTCAATATGGCCTGGACTCAAGACCCTTCACTATTGCTTGCCCTTTTCCAGATATCTTCTAGTTTTTCAACCATCATTGTGGCACCCAGCATTTAACACAGTATGCTGAACATGGTCTTACTAATGTTGAGTACAAAGTGACTACAATCTTATTTCTTAACATAGCTAAGGATAACAAAAGATTTTTTTGGCTGTCATGTATCCCATAGTTAGCAATCCACTAAAAAATTCTAGGTACCGTTCAAACTAAAGTTCTACATATGCCCCCATCTTGTATTTTAAAAAATCCAACTCTTAAAGACTATACTTATCACCATTATATTTCTTATCACTTAGGGATCATACAAAGTTGCTCAGTCTTGATCCAAGGCCAAGAGCCAACAGGGGTAAGGCCAGTAATTTCTTACTTTAATCTTTCCCTTTGGATTCCTAACAAGTAGAGGTTCAGAATTTCTACTTTGAGCTGTTTGGTGGAGTAAAATATTCAAATGACTTCCACATTCTGTACTAGCTCCCATGAAATAAAAGGAAAGCTACTAAAGGAAGGCCACAGACTTCATGACAATTAGGCATTAAAAGGGTTACCCATTTAGTCAAATTTCCTACTTTTAGCATGACTCATGGCAGTCCAAGTGATGCCATTGAGACTTTTTGAGCACAGTGCTCCTTGAACCACATGAACTTCCACTGGCTTCATATTCATAGGACACTAGCTTTGTTCTGTTGAGAAAAAGGCCTCTGGCATGCATGTAGTCCTGGTAAAAGCCTGACATCCTTAAATCCTTAATCCAATTCATAATATTGGTGAGCTGGGGCTTTACCAGATCAGCTCACTCTCACAGAAATCCCAAACATTTTATAAATAATTCCTGAGTATGCAAGGAGTATTTTTTTTCCCTTTTGAATATTCCAGTGAACTACAAAGCACAGAGATAAAAACAATTTAAGATTCAGTTGTCCTACTACTGTACAAAAAAAAATTCCCTCTGAACAAGGGTGCGGGTGCTTGAGTTTACTTTAAAGATGGTAGAAAAGGGAAGAGGCAGGAAATCTGAAAAATGAGCTGCTAATTTACCTTTGCTATAGAAATACAGGGAACACAGATGCAGCTTTATTACTGAACTGGGGTATTCTGGCCTAGGACCAGAATCGGCACTGTTCAAAGCAGAATAAGTAAATGTCAGCTTTCCCTACCCTAGTTTTTCACAGGCCATCCTGTCCACTGTAGACCACAGCTTCCCAGATAGGGGGTAATATGCTCTATCTGTCCCAGAAAGAAGCTAACTGTCTCCTAATTCCTTGTCCCATAAAGCATAAAAAAAAAAAAAAACCCATAGGAAAAGCCAGGATTGTTGCAAGATTTAAAAATAAAAGTAAACTCTAGGCTATCAAAAACTTTTCAGTTTCAAATCTTGACTGAAACTCCCCTTTTACTCCACGCTTAAAAGTATATTTCAACATGGTCTCATGTTGAATACATTTATTATCATTTTTTCATAACCCATCCACCCTTTTGAACCTCACCTCTAAATACATGTGACCCTCACTATGTACCTCTGGGCCAGAAATAGAGTTCTCAAAATAAGATTCAGTTTTTGAATGGCATGGTAAGACCAAATAACAGTCCCAATGGGGGCTATTCATTCAGTCTACTTAACAACATACCAACTCAGACATGAAAGTTGTGCGCCACGTACACAGCCCACTAATAGTGGGATGAAGCAAACAGTTCCACTTCTACACACATTTCTATTTTATTATGGCAAAGGTGAAAACGCCACCTCCTCCACAACAGCAACCAGTAAAATTTATCCCAAAAATAACTTGGTACAAAACAGGTCTGTTTCAGAATTAAAAAAAAAACCTTTACATGAGTTTTAAATCCTATTTCGAAACATAAAAGAAACAAATCCATCATTGATAGCAGAGCCACAGTCCTCTACTCCACCCTCCAGCAAGAAGGGTAAAGAATGAGATTCCTGGGTCCTGTTCCATGCAGGGAATATGTTGGCTAGTTTAACTGGTATCCATCTGAAAGAAACAGTAAAAAAGCACTATCAGAAGAATATCCTAACACACAGCAAAAAGTAGCTCAGGTTAAGTCTGAGAGTGCTTCACCTCAACCATCTG
The DNA here is from genome assembly GCF_016433145.1 of Gracilinanus agilis. Classification (NCBI taxonomy): domain Eukaryota; kingdom Metazoa; phylum Chordata; class Mammalia; order Didelphimorphia; family Didelphidae; genus Gracilinanus; species Gracilinanus agilis. The sequence goes on along the minus strand of NC_058133.1, from coordinate 226,777,526 downwards.
ACTTGCTGTCTCTCTGAGAGACGGTGGCTATTGGAAAGGGGATATTTCCAACCCAGTTCTGGAACCACTTCCCACCCCACCTACCTATCCTGGTACTTACCCTGGCATTATAAGCATCCAACTGTGCATCTAGTTCTTCTGCGGAAAGCTGTTGTTTCGAATTTCTTCCAGTCCCTCTGCCTCGTCCTCTATTGCCTCCACGACTGCCTCTCCGGGTGCCGCCCCCACCACCAAAACCTCCAGAGCCACGGTTTCTAGTCATTCCACCTCTATTTACACTAAATGCAAAAAATAAAATAAACAGCATTCACTCTCACATATCTGGAAATGGCTCTCCAAAAGATTATACATTCTGACTCTATTCCACAAAACAAAGAACTAACCTCTGTGCAGGTCTTCGTTGTGTATCAATCTGTGATGTAACAAGCTGAATATTCATAGGGCGACCTATGGGAGAGGAAGGGGAAAGAAACATCAGTCACTCTTCTACGGAAAAAGTATATAATGCTAGCAATGTTCTAGGCTCCATGCAAATAATACTGGATGGGGTCCTTGCTGTCTCATTCTAAATGCAAACATGGGAAAAGACTGGAAAATATTTGAGAAAGACAAATGGCAAGAGAAACCACCAACCTTCTCTTTGACAAAGTTATAACTGGGCAAATATTCAATAATTTTTTCTTTGGTGGATATGGGTGAAAGAGGGAAATACGCCTGGCTGACCTAGTGGGAAAAAGATCCAGTACCTTTTTCTTTATCAATTTAGCCCCGTTCTTTGAGGTGTACTATGGTGGTTCTGGGAAGGCCTCACAGAAGTGAATCTTCAGGAAGGATCTGAAGGAGGGGGTCACAAGAGGTTGGTCCAGATGTATGGGGCAGCACGAAAGGTGGCAGAACGGAAGAGAGAGACAAAGCGGGCAAATGCAAAGTGTGCTCGGCCAGAGTGGGCAAATCATTCCTACATGGGCAGATGACAGCCCCACAATCACAAAATGTAGCACCCAAGCCCTTCAATGATAGAAGGCTCAACTTACCATCCAAGGGGACACCGTTATACTGTTTCATGGCCTTCAGAGCATCTGCTTTTCGCTCAAAGTGAACATCTGCTGTTCCTAAGCTCCGGCCAGACCGATCATAATGTACAGCTGCCTTTTTCAGAGTTCCGAATTCAGCAAATAGTTCCTAAAAATTAGGAAAGAAAAGCAAAATAATATGACTCTCCTATAGTATCCAAGGAAGAGGATCCCTGTAATATTTGCTTTAGATTTTAGGTTCCAGGAAGGGAAAAAAAAATCTAGGGGGTAGAGGGTGTGGGGAGTGTTACAGCAACTTCCAAAAGCAGCTGGGCCTGTCTGGGGTCCTACCAATGTTGGGGCATGCCATCTGTATGATGCTATGGGCCAAAGAGTGCTTTGCCCAGTGGTTAAGGGTATAACAATCCGCAGCTGTCTTTTCAGATAAAAAAACACTCTCTTAACAAAAGAGTGTTCTAAGAAATGATGAAAATTTCCAGGTCACAGAGCAAGGGAAACTTTTCAGGCCACTAGAACAGATTTAAGGGCCCATTAATTCAGTAGACCTGATCCCAAACCCACCCCCAGAAGGCAGATTCTGGCTCACCTGCGTTTCCCTCTCCTCCTACTCAAGCCTGCCGCAAAAGTCTGACGTCAAGCGCTGCCATGGAAACCGCCCTGACCTCACGGCAGGCTGGGAGTTGGAGAGGGAACCCAGAGTGTGGGGATACTCGGGCCGCAGGCACACAGCGGGAAGTGGAGTTCACCAAAAGCGGTTTCCAGTGGATGCCAGAAACCACCTTAAAAAGAGTGTTGACACACCATGAGTGCTTGTCTGCCTTGCTCTGTCTTCCCCACAGCAAAGCCAGGTGGCTGGGCTCTAGGAAGTGTGACCCAGGAAGGCCTAGTATCCAGTCCCAGCCATCTCCAATCTCCAAAGTTTTACTCTCCAGAAAGAAGTTTCTTAACAAGAGTTGGTTGGTTTCTTTCTTTCTTTTTTTCAAAGTGCTGTTTTTTATTTAATCTAAAACCAGATGCTTTGTGGAAAATCATATCAATAACAGAAGAACTGACATTGGGCTTATTTTGTTTAGAAAGTCAACTAGGCTTACAAGGCTGCAATAAAGGGAAATAAAACAGCCCCAGAAAAATTAGACTTCCTCTCTCAACAAATCCAGCATTTTCAGCACAAAATGAATTACCTAAAAATCTGTCCAGATTCAATCATCACTCAATCAGGCTCAGCTTAATAATTTTTGCCTTCTGGAACAAGATAAACTCTATCTTGGAAGCAAAAGAAATCGACTACAAAGTGCACGAGTAAATTCCATTCTTCTCACAGCACCCCGAACTCTAAGCCATTGCAAAAACATTAAAGGATAGGAACAATCTTTTCTACAGAGAGATAAGGACAAGTCACCCCCAGGGCCGGGTAGGGATGGTGATGGTGCACCCACCTTTCTTAAAGCACGGGGGGGATGGGGTGATCTTATAAGCCTGGGGGTGGGTTGAACATCAAGAAGCATGATCTAAGCAGGGGACTTAGCCCCCAACAAGTAGTGGAACCTCCATATCCCTTACCTGAATATCCGCATCTGAGACCCCAAAATCCAGATTGGAGACCAGCAATTTCCCACCGGTCTCTACGCCGGCCCCGCCTCCAAAACCGCTGTCGAACAGGTCGTGTTGCCATTTATCTGGAAGCTGTTTTGGCTGTAACAAATACAAAGGTTGGTGAGTGGTCCCCCCCCACCCCGGCCGGGGCCTGGTGGGTTCCTCTTTTCCTCCCTCTACCCCGCCCCCCACCCCCCCGCAGCTTGCTGCCTGGGGCGAGGGGGAGCCGGCCTCCTTCCCGCCCCCACGTTCCCGCCGCCCAAAGAAGGCCCCAGTTCCCGCCCGCGGGGTCGCCATGAGGCTCCAAGCCTTGGGCCTAGGTGGCCCAGAAGAAACAAAAGACCTCAGGGGTGGGTGGGGTAAGGGGGGGTCTGCGATCCCGTGATCGCAGTCGATCCCCCATGCCCACCCCCCCCNGGCGCGAGCTCCGAGAGACAGGCGCGAACTCAGGTGCAAAGTGGAGCCGGAGGTGCTAACTCGGGAGGGGTACTGGAGCCTTCGGGGACTAGGGGCGAGCCCGGGGTTGGGGAACTGGGGGAGGGGAGAAGGGGCGAGGCTGGAGGCTGGGCTGTGGGGTGGGGTGGTGGTGGGGAGGCAATCCGGGAGCGGATGCGGGCGGAGGGGGTTCGAACTCAGGTGAGAATTCGAGTGGGGCGGGGCTGAGGCTCAAGTAGGAACTCCCGAGGGGGTGGGAACTCCAAATGGGAGTAGAAGGAGACCGAGGGGCTGGGACTCCGGTGGGAACTCGCGAAGGTGGGGTGCCTCGGCCGGGCTAGAACTCTGGGACCGGTTCGAATTCCGGGAAGAGAGGTCTTGGGGGAGGGGGCGCCCGGCTGATGCTTGCCTGGGAGTGTAGCGGTGTGTATGAATTCCGATGAAGATTCTGGAGAGGAGGTGAGGGGACAGTGATCCGGTGAAGCCTAGTGTGAGTTAGATGTGTGGAAACGAACTGGTGAGAATCTGGAAAGGGGAGGAGGACTGACAGAACCCAGGGAGGAACATCATATCCTTTACCTTTGGGCTTGAGGTGGGACCCGACTTTTCTCCCTGGTAGCGGACCTCGGAGAGGCCCCTTTCTGTTTTGAGAGGAGATTTCTTTAGATTTCTTGCTTGTTTCTTCCCCTCACACCCCTCCAATTCAGCGAAGCATCTATTAAGTGCCGGTTGGATGCTAGAGTCTGGGAATACAAGACCACCCTTGCCTTAAAGGATCTTTCATTCAGCGTCATTGGTTGTATTCCAATGCAGTACAGTGCAAATCCCACTTCTCTTCCATCTTATTAACACTACAAATTTACATTTTATGTGATCCTTTAAGATTTACAGAAAACCTTTCTCTGGAGAACCTTTTAAGCAAGTAGGCCAAATGTTATTGTCCCCATTTTCAATAAGAAAGGAAATAAGCTCAGAGAGGTGAAAATATTTGACAAGGGTCACACACACCTAGTATTGTAAAACCTGGATGGGAACACTGGGTCTGATGACTCTGGACTCGATTTTCTCTCCATTATACCCAGAAGTAGTGGAATCTAGCACACTCTGGGAATGGATTTTGGGAACAGTGGGTTTTCAGAGGAGAATTAAACTTTGAACAATTACTTTATTGTTTTTATTCATTTGAATATGCTTTCTTTATTATTTTGGCATTGATCTTTTTAGTGTACAAAATTTTCCTTAAACCTTTTCCCACTGGAAGGGGGAAAGGAAGGGAGTGAATATAGACAGAATACAGACTTTTATAAAGTGACCCATCTTTTCCCCTCCATCTTTTTGTTTTGTTGCTTGGTAATCTGGTTTTTTTTAAGTGAAAGTTAAATACAAGTGTAATTTTTGTGCTTTTCAAAGAAGTCCTTTGAGACAACTTAATGGATCACAAAATCAAAGAGAGCTCTCTGTTTTCAACTTTCCTTTCTGTTCCCCCCTCCCCCCCCCCCCAAAGCTTCTTGTTGGAACTATCAGGCTTGTTTCTAAGAAAGAGCAGGGAAGATGATTCTTTTCCTCTGGGGCAGGCCTTTGTCTTTGTCTTTTTTTAACTTCAAGCAGATAAAGGTATTTCTTGTGAGCCTAAAACTTTTTCTTGGCAAAAAGATAATTTCCTTGTGGCAAGTTGCCTCTTACCCTTTAAAGATATCCTGTGGTTCTCCTAGATTGATGATGATTATGAATCTCTGAGATAAGGAACAAAAACAAGGACATAATCAATATACTTAAGTTACCATCTTTACTCAGGTCCTTCACCATAGAATGGATTGTCACCCTTAACTTCTGTCCCAGTTTCTGTCTTTTCCAAACTGTTCAACAAGATAATCTTCTTTCTCCTTCCTAGGCTGCAAACTCACTTACCATGAAGGTGAAGATTAAGTGTTGGAATGGTGTAGCCTCCTGGCTTTGGGTTGCCAATGATGAGAATTGTGGTATTTGTCGAATGGCTTTTAATGGCTGCTGCCCAGACTGTGAGTGCACCTGTCTTATCCTGTTGTCCTTGCTTTTACTTTTTTCTTTTCATTTAGATTTTTCTTGTGTTAGTATTTAATCAAGATGAACTTATTGAATGATTAATTTCTGATTGCATAGGTGAAGGGATTTCTCAATAGTCAACCAAGGTATGATGCTTTTACAAAGAAAGTATCAGGACTTTTGACTGAAAAGAGAAGCTAATTTGGATGTGTGCATGTGTGTATTTTACATAATGAGTAAGAAATTAACTCTAGACATATGAAATGAAGTAATTAATTGGTTCTTTAGTCAAAAGAAGTCTTTGAACCAGGCACTTTAACCATAATCTAGGGTATGTGTGGAATAAGAAAACTACAGATCTAGAAACAAGGGGCCCTCCTTTATTTTACAGGTGAGGAAATTTAAATGTCCTGGCTGAGTCATTTAGAGTCATGATAGGGGCAGGGGAAGTAATTTCTGCCTCATTCCTCTTGACTGTAGGGCCAGTGCACTCCATTTGGCCATGCCTCCTTGGTCTATATTTATATAGTACTTTACAATTTACCAAGTTCACACTCTTAAAAAATTGAATGGGATGGGTAGTATGAGTATTGTTGTTATAGAATTTTTTTGTTATTTGTGATTTCATTAGTATAAGGAAACTACACATGAGAAAATTTCTACCAATGCAGAACTTCCATCTGCTTTGCAATTTATAGTTGCTTGGGGTGCTAAGAGGTTTATTGTCTTGCCTAAGGTCAAACAATCTATATGTATTAGATATGGGACATTAACTAGATCTTCTGACTTTAAAGCCAGCTCTCTCTCCATTATAGCATGATGTCTCACATCATAGATTGTAGAATACTGGTAAGAAAAAGGATTTCAGAATGGTGAATGGACTGGCTCATGGTCACCCACTTTAGGAGAAGGTATTGGGTATGTTAGGTTGAAAGGAGTGCTCTTTAAAAGGATACTTTGAAGACTGAGTGGTATCTTCTAATCTGTTTGAATAATTTATGATTCTGTGATTGTGTGGTTCTATTACAGAGATAGTAGTCTGGCTCATTTCACTTAGGAGAATAACCTCTAGAGAACTGTCCTTATATACCCTACCTTCTTTTCAGTTTTCATTCCTTTTTCTAATGTTCCTCTATTCCTTCTCTTCTCCCTAAATTAATTCCCTCCATGAACTAGTAAACATATCAGAGAATTTTCATACTTTTCCTTATTCCCTTATGGGACCTTAAGAGATTGTAGGACTATAGATTTAGAGACTGATGTCATTGAGGGGATTTTATCCATTTTATACATGAGGAAGAAAGCTCCAAAAAAGGTAAATGACTTCTTTGGGTCAGACAGCTAGTAAGTGTCTGAATTGGCTTTTATTTATTCACTCATTTATTTATTTATTTATTTGTTTGTTTAAGCCTTTACTTTCCACCTTAGAATCAATACTATGTGTTGGTTCCAAGGCAGAAGAGTGGTAAGGGCTAGGCAGTGAGGGTTAAGTGACTTACCCAGGATCACACATCTAGCAAATGTTTGAGGTCACATTTGAACCTAGGACTCCTGTCTCTAGACTTGGCTCTAAATCTACTGAGCCACACAGCTGCCTCTGTGAGGTGACTTTTAAACATAGGTTATCCTGACTGAGATCTATCATGCTTTCTACTATATTATGCTGTATTTTTATCCTACTTCTTCTTTGAGGCCACCTCAAAATTCCGTCTCTTTCATGAAATCTTTCCTGAATTCCTTCCTCCTAACATTTTATTTGTTCACTTCATCATTTTAATTATTTGTAAATAGATAGTCCCCCTGCCCACATATAATACTGGAAACTCCCTAAGGGAGCAGGTAGGAAATAGTAGCTGGTTTCTTCTATTTCTATTGCTACCACTTGACCATGAGTGATTCTAGAATTGAATCGGGTTTAAGAGAAATATAATATAAGTAGGGCTGCAGAACTCAGACTTCAGAGACATTATTAAAAAGTTCATTATTTCTAAAATTGGACCAGCAGACAGTATATAGCACAATTTTGTTATTATTTGATATTATTATTATATTTTTATCTGGTGCAAATATCTTTTTCTAGCCTTTAGTTAAGGTAGAGAAAACTTTATTCTGTTTTTTTCCCCATGTTTTAAAACACATCATCTGGGGATATGAGCTAGAAGTTTTGGAAATCTTTAACCATATATGTTATATAATCAAGCTGAAATGATGCAAAATGCACTAAAATTCTTTCCATACTAGAAATTTCAGAGTGATGTTTGAGCCTTTTTCACTCACCATATCCAATCAGATACAAATTCTGACAATTCTACCTCTCAGATATCTCTTACATCCATCTGCTCCTCAGTATTTACACTGTAACCACCCTGGTACAGGCCATCTTTACTTCTCATCTGGAGAAATGTAATACCTCCTAATAGGTCTCTTAACCTCTCATCTGTCATTTACACTAATGCCAAAATAATTTTCCTTAATGTATAATCCAATAAAACAGCCACAACACAAAAATACAAATTCTGGAATGGAGGCCTTCCACAATCTGGCTCCACACTGTCTTTCCAGCCTTATTCCCCTTTACATCCTCTCTATGCTAGCCAAACTAGACTGGTAGATGATCTCTTTGATCTCTTTTTGCCCTCTTCTGCTACTGTTCATTAGCACAGTGTCTGCTCTATCTATAGTTCACCACTTCCACATCTTGTACTGTTAAAGATCTTTTTCTTCATTCAAGATGAGCTCAAATACCACTTTTTTTTTAGACCCTTACCTTCCATTTTAGAATCAACACTGAGTATTGGTTCCAAGGCAGAAAGGCTAGGCAATTGGAGTTTAAGATACTCATCCATGGTCACACAGCTGGGAAGTGTCTGAGGCCAGATTTAAACCAAGGACCTCCCATCCCTAGGCTTGGCTCTCAATCCACTGAACCACCCAGCTGCCCCAAGCATTTCATCATTTCTTATAGCACACTAGTGTTCCAGTACATTATGTCACAATTTGTTAAGCCATTCCTCAGTTGAAGACATCCCCTCACTTTCAATTTCAAAAAGAGTTGCTAGAAATATTTTTGTATATATAGGTCCTTTTCTCTCTCTTTTTTTTTCTCTTTGAGATACAAGCTTAGTAGAGGTATTGATGGATCAACGGGTACATGCAGTTTTATAGCTCTTTGGGGATAGTTCCAAATTGCTTGGAGAACAGTTCTTGGTAAGGTGGTCATGTCACTGGTCCTAGAGGAACCCAGCTCTCCCATAAACAATCCAGAAAAAATTTTCATATGCATCAGAAGGAAGAATGATAAAGAAAACCAAAGAGAAATGGCAGAACTACACAAGAAAACTGCTGGAAGCCTGTAGATACTGTTAAGTGGAGCAAAGAAGCCAGAACTGTGAACTGGGGTCTCTAGTGTAGTGGTGTCTCTAGCCTGTTGGAGCAGCAAGTGTCAGAGCCAACTCTTCCCAGGGGCTAGGGGAAGGGGGATGATTAAGCAATACATATTCGCCTGATACTTTCCCAAATTCCTGAACACCCTGGTAGTCCACTCCAGATTCACAGCCCCAACTTAGGGGATGGGGAGGACATTAAGATCCCTAAAACCAGCACTGTTATTTGATTCACCAAAAAAAGACAGACAAAACAGCAATCAAGACCTCCCCCCCCCCATTTTATTATAATAGAGAGTTTTAATCACATATAATAATTGTTGCAGGAGGCAGAAAATGTGTGTGCACATACCACCTCCTCCCAAGAGCAAGGTTTTTTTTGTTCCTTTGTTTTTCATTGTGATTTATCTTTTTTTTTCTTTCTGGATTACTTCATTACATTTTTTTTTTTTTTAAAAACCCTTAACTTCTGTGTATCGGCTCCTTGGTGGAAGAGTGGTAAGGGTGGGCAATGGGGGTCAAGTGACTTGCCCAGGGTCACACAGCTGGAAAGTATCTTGAGGCAGGATTTGAACCTAGGACCTCCTGTCTCTAGGCCTGGCTCTCAATCCACTGAGCTACCCAGCTGCCCCCTTCAATACAATTTTTAATCATCAGTTCTTGACATTTTGCAGTCCCTATTCTCTTCCTCCTTCCTAACCTTTCTGTCCACCCCATACTCATACATTACATACTTTCATATTAGTCATGTTCTGAAACAAGGCACATATTGTTTACACTGGAGAAAATTCATAGAGGAAATAAAGTGAAGAATGATATGCTTCAATCTGCATTTAGATTCTATCACTTCCTTCTATGACAGTGGATAGTCTTTTTTGTCATGAGTCTCTTGGAGTTGCCCTGGATCCCTGCCTTGTTGGTAATAGTTGTGTCATTCACAGTTGATCACTGTACACAACTATTACTGTCGTCATGTTATTTGTCATTTCTCATGACACAATAGTATTCCATTATGTCCATCATATTCCACAACTTGTTCAACCATTCCCCAAATAAGAAATATCCCTTCAAGTTTCCAATTCTTTGCCACCAGAAAAAGAGCTGCTAAAAAACATTTTCTCCCATCTTTGAGTTCTTTGGGATATAGACCCTGTAGTGGTATTTCTGGATCAAAAAGTATGCACACTTGATGGCCCTTTGGGCACAGTTCCAAATTGTTTTCCAGAGTGGTTATATTAGTTCACAGCTCTACCAATAGTGTATTAGTGTCCTAGTTTACCACATCCCTTTCAACTTTTACCATTTTCTGTTTTTGCTATGTTAGTCTGATAGGTGTGAGGTGGTATGTCAGAGTTATTTTAATTTACATTTCTCTCATAGTGATTTAGAGCATTTTTTCATGATTAAAGATCATTTTAATTTCTTCATCTGAGAACTACCTGTTCATATCCTTTGATCATTTGTCAATTGGAGAACGCATTGTAGTTTTATAAATTTGACTTAGTCATCTGTATATTTGAGAAATGAGGCCTTTGTCCTTGCTATACTTGCTATAAAAATTTCCCCCCCAGTTTTCTGTTTCCTTTCTACTCTTGGTTATATTAATTTTGTTTATGCAAATCCTTTTAAATTTAATATAATAAAAGTAAAATAAATTTGACCTTTGTTGGAGGTTTTTATTAAAATGATTTTTTCCCAATTTGTTGCTTACCTTCTCATTTTGATTGCATTGGTTTTGTTTGTACAAAACTTTAAATTTAATGTAATCAAGATTATATTTTACATTTTGTAATATTTCCTAACTCTTGCTTGGACTTAAAATCTTTCCTTTCCCATAGATCTGACAGTTCCTGCAGATTTTTGAAAAATTAATTCCCTTGATATCCTTGGCCTTTTTTTCTTCCAGATAAATTTTAAAATTATTTTTCTAGCTCTATGAAATAATTTTTGAGTAGTTTGATTGGTATGGCACCAAAGAAGTACATTAATTTTGGTAGAATTGTCATTTTTATCATTGACTTAGCCTACCCACAAGCAATTAGTGTTTTTCCTATTGTTTAGATCTGATTTTATTTCTGTGAAAAATATTTTGTAGTTGTGATCATGTGGGTCCTGGGTTTGTCTTGGCAGGTAGACTCCCAGGTATTTTATATTGTCTACGATTATTTTACTTTACTTTTTAAATTTGTTTATTATTATTGTTTTTTCTTTTAATAACAAATTTCCACATAAGTTTTCTGAAATTATATGATCCAAATTATCTCCCTGCCTTCTTCCCTCCTCTTCCCAGAGCTGGCAAGCAATTCAGTCTGTTCTACAGTTATTTTAAATAGGATTTCTCTTTATTGGAAATATAGAGAAATGCTGATAATTTATGTGGGTTTGTTTTACATCCTGCAACTTTGCTAAAGTTGTTAATTGATTCAATTAGTTTTTTGGTTGATTCTCTAGAATTCTCTAAGTATAGCATCATATCTACAAAGTATGATAACTGTTTTCTTCATTGAATATTCTAATTTCTTCAGGTTCTTCTCTTACTGCTATATAGCTAGCATTTCTAATACAATAATTCTTGCTCTTTACTCTGTTCTTATTTGGAAGACTTCTAATTTATCCCCATTGGACATAATTCTTGCTAATGGCTTTAGACTGATGCTATTTATCATTTTGAGGAATGCTCCATTTATTCCAATGTCCTGCCTGAATTAAAATAATCCTGGGGGCAGCTGGGTAGCTCAGTGGATTGAGAGTCAGGCCTAGAGATAGGAGGTCCTAGGTTCAAATCTGGCCTCAGACACTTTCCAGCTGTGTGACCCTGGGCAAGTCACTTGACCCCCATTGCCCACCCTTACCATTCTTCCACCTATGAGCCAATACACAGAAGTTAAGGGCTTTAAAAAAAAAATAATCCTGATTTCTATTTGTTTTGCGGTAGCAAGGAAATCTATGGACATCTAATGTAGTTGTCAGGGCCATACCTATAGATTGTTATCTAGATAGCTAGAGCCAATTATCAGTTGAGCTTTGTGTAGGGAGAGGGAGGAGAAAAAGCTTCACCATTGAAACCTGTGTTGGATTGCCAAGAGATAACCCCAAAACTCATTGATTATTCTGAAGGGTAGGTCTAATCATTTCACCCTCCTTGTTTCCCCAAATACCCTTCTATTCAATAAAATCCAATATCACCTTCAGGATCAAATTGAAAATCTTCTGGCATTTGCAGTCCTTCATAACCTATCTCCTTCTTCCCTTTCCGGCCTTCTTACATCTTACTAATTTCCATGTACTCTTCATTTCTGTGACATTAGTCTCCTTTCTGTTCTCTCATGAGATAAATCTCCTATCTATGTATTTTCATTGGCTGACTCCTATTTCTAGGCACAGACTAAACGTTTAATAAATACTTGTTAATGACAATATAAAAAATTATTTTATTCATTCATGTCTGACTCTTCATGACTCTTGGAGGTTTTCTTGGCAAAGATACTTCCCTAACTTCAGGCCTGGCACTCTACCTAGTTGCCCTGATGTGATGACTTAGGAAATTCTAAAGAGTCAACTAAAATATTAATAGAAACAAAACAATATATAAAATAAACTCAGAAATCATCAACTTTTCTGTTCATTACTAACAAAGTATGACAGAAAAAGAAATTCCGCTCTAAAATAGTACAGACAGTATAAAATATTTGGCAATTCATTTGCCAAGACATAACACAGGAATTCTTTGAAAAAACTGCAAAGTATTCTTTATAGAAATAAAGGAAGATAAATAACAGAGACAAATTTATTACTCATACTTTAGCCATACCCCCCCCCCCCCCCGCTACCTTAATTTGCAGGTTTGGTACCAAACTCATGAAACTATTAATGGATTACTTTATAGAATTAGACGAAGTTATGATAATTCATCTGGAGAAACAAGAATTTCAAAGGAAATAATGGAAAAAAGAAATCAGGAAGGAAGCGTGCTGAGCAATACAAGACCACAAACCATGTTACAAAGCAATAAACATTCAAAATACTTAGGTATTGGCTAAAAATTAGAAAAGTTGATATAACAGATCAGGTAGAAGCAAATAAATATATTAGCATAATGTTCAGCAAACCCTAAGACCTCCAGCCACTGATGTAAATAAATCCTTGAAAAATTAGAAAACACTCTAGCAGAAATTATCTTTACATCAGAGATCCTTTTTTTTGTCCATCATGTACCCCCTTGACAATTTAGTGAAGCTTATGAACTCACAATAATTAATGATTTTCTTTTTAATCACAATTGAATGAATTGCTAAATTTTAATTAGAGATGACTGAAAATAAAGATGTAATTTTTTTCCCATCCATGTTCAGACACTCTCCCAGACCTTTTGTTTAGATAAATATCTCATATCATAGGCTATATAAAACTTCAAAAGAATGAATAACCTAGATATAAAAGTTCATAGTATAAAAAAAAAATTTAAAAAAGTTCATAGTATAAACAGACTAGAGAAATGAAAAAAGATACTTTTCCCATGCTTTGGACAGGGAAGAGCCCTTTACAAGGGATAAGAGAGGATTAGGAGATAAAATTGACAATTTTGATCACATAAATTAAAATTTTGCATATAAATAATCATTTCAATTAAATTTGATAAATTTGACTGAGGAAAAAAAATCTTTGCATTACATTTATCTGATACATTTTTCCCATTTTCCAGTTGAGGACACTGAAGTTAAGTGACTTGCTTTGAATCACATAGCTATGAAGTATCTGAGGCCACACTTGAACTCAAGTTTTCTAGACCCCACTGTTCCACCTAATAGCTTCTCTAGAAAAATAGTCAAAGGTCACTGGGCTGGAAGCATTGCTATTTTGGGGTTTAGAGTCCTGCACTGTCTGCATTGAGTTTTGAGAGGAGATGGTGGTAAAGGTGGGCATTGTTTGTCTTGCTGGCCCATGCTGCTGTGTAAATGGAATTAGCTCACCCTCATTCATTCTTTAGACTTTAGCCACCAGGAATGATGTCACCCCACCCAACTTAGAATTAAGTGGGGAGGGGGAGGTCTGTGACCCACATGTGATAGTAAGTGACAAATCAAAAACAAGGGACTGCCCCTGTGGGCAGTGCAAAACAGGGTTGAGGCTACCATTTGTCTACATGAAACTGGAGGTGGACGCAGGAAGTGATGAAAACTGCTATCTTTTAAATATGATGGTAACTTTCTGTGAAGGGATTTTGGTGCTTTGCACTTGGTGTGGAAGGATTTCTGGTGACCTTAGACTGCTTCCCTTTGAATTGTTATGTGGGTAAGTTAGGCTGACTCTCTTTCTCTTCCCTTGGCGTTTCTGGAGGCTCTAGCTTCAAGGAGGCCTCTCTTCTTAGAGGAGGCCTTGTGGCTAGAAGCCTTATTTTAATTAACCTCTATGCCCCCTCTGCTGGGGCCTCTGAAGCCTCCCTGGTTCGGGCCTGTGGTCCAGGCCAGAGTTTCTCTCTCTCATTTTCCCTACCTTCAACCTTCCTAATTGTAAATAAACCACCATAAAAGTCATCCTGACTTGGGTCTCTTTATTTTGGAATCCAGTAATCAAACCCTGGTGACCAAACTTTAAATATCCAGTCCAACCATAATCTTCCCATTTTCCCCTTTTTACACTGCTTCCCACCTCTCCCTTTGGGTGCCTTGCTACTTCAGTTAGGCTGGCCCTGTGAGAATCAATTAATTGGTAGTTAGTGGAAATGGCCCTTTCTCTGTGGGAGCTGTGTCTCTGAATGAAGGCTTTGAGGGCCGGACTGGAAGCAGGACTAAGGGGGTGTTTCTACTCCTAGGGTACATGTTCTCATTTTTATTAATTTTCACATTGACGAAAGGAAATGCAAAAGAAGGTGACTCCAAGATTCTACCTCATCCATCAAATTAGCGCTGAAAAAAATTGCTTTTATAGGCATGTTTCATACCTATGGACCATTTCCATTGTAGAGGAAGTACCTTCTCATATGTCTTTGGGGCTAAGCATTTTCTTTACAATTTCACAAAATTAATTTTCATTTGTTTTCTAGTTGTCTTTCCCATGTACATTGTTGTAGCTGTGTATACTGAGTTTATTATTATTATTATTATTGTTGTTGTTGTGGTTATTTTTAAAACCCTTAACTTCTGTGTATTGGCTCCTTGGTGGAAGAGCAATGGGGGTCAAAGTGACTTGCCCAGGGTCACACAGCTGGGAAGTGTCTGAGGCCGGATTTGAACCTAGGACCTCCTATCTCTAGGCCTGACTCTCAATCCACTGAGCTACCCAGCTGCCCCCAGTTTATTATATTTTAAAAGAAAAGCAAATTGTTTGTTAGAGATATTTTTAGTTTTGTATGTGAATTAGCCTCTTTCTATTTTACTATATTGTATATGAAAATGCCCATTTTATGTTGTTTTTGTGAAGTTCCTTTTGCTACCTTGTTCTAACTTCCTTCCCACCCTAGATTAGGGTGGGATATGACATGGAGGGAGCTCTTCTAATAAATACGCATACTTGAAACAAATTCCTATACAGACCATGCCTAAAATATATGTCTTGGCAGCCAGGTGGCACAGTAGATAGAGCACTGGGCTTGGAGTGAGGAAAACCTGAGTCCAAATCCAACGTATGCCACTTACTAGCTTAGTGACCCTGGGCAAGTCACTTAACCCTATTTGCCTCAAAAAAATAAAATGCATGCCTTATTTTGAATCTTGTCTATTAAGAGGTAGGTAGCCTTTATTAACACTAATCTTCTGGAATCAAGCTTGGCAATTGTATCATCATAGTTCTTAAATTTTTCAAAATTCCCTTTTTTATTATTTTATAATATTGTTGTCCTGGTTCTGTTTACTCTTTATCAGTTCATACAAGTTTTCCCAGGTTTCTCGGAAACTACCCCATTTCTAACCATATAATATTTGATTAAGTTTTTGTCATAATTTGTTCCCACAAGGTTCTGCCCTAAGTCCTCTTTTCTTCTGTCTCTAATTGCTTCACTAAATGATGTTATCAATTCCCATGGATTGAATTACCGTTTTATCCTAAAGGCTCTGCTGACCTCCAGTCTTATATTATCCAGCTGCTTATAAGACATTTCAAAATCAAAGTCCACTAGATTCTCAAGCTTAGCATGTCCAAAAGTGAACCTACTATGTTTCCTACTTCTCTCTTTCAAATTTCTGTATTCCTGTGGAATAATGTACCACTAACCTCCCAGGCATTCAGCTTGATGATCATCCTCAGTTCTTCACTATCTCTAACTCCAGTCCACATCTCACCATATCTTATCTTTTGCTAAGGCCTCTATCAGTTTCACCTTTTCAACATTTTTTGACCTTTCTCTCCTCTAGTAATTTCACCTTTTTCTCCTCTAGTAATTTCCTTCTGAAGACTTTAATTTCTTCACACCTGCCTGCCACAAGTCTCTTCCTACTCCAGCCCATCCTCCATTTGACTATAAAAGTGGTTTCCCTAAAGCATAGGCCTGATCATATCATTCCTTACTTAATAAAATCTAGTGGTTCTGAACTTCCACTTTAGGTAGCCAAAATGGCAGAGTACCAATGTACCAAGTTTGCCCAAGCTCACCTCCAATGACCACAAAAGAAAAAAAAATGCCTCAGAACAAATTTTGGAGTGACAGAACCAATAGAACACAGAGTGAAGCAGGGTTTCAGATGAAGAAAACAGAAGGGCATCTTTAAGGACCAATCTCTTTGGGGTAAGAGGTGAGAATAGTGGAATCAGCAGCATGAGGATCATCCTGGTGCTGAAGAGCTTGAGGAATGGCCTGGTCCAAGCACACCCCAAGGAACATGTGACACCCAAAGGAATTCAGGAAACTCCCTCCACCCCAGAAGTGGAGGTGAACCTCAACATATAGGCAGGATCACAAAAAGGCTTCCCCCAAATGAGAAAAAGACAAAGAAGAAGCCTGACCCTGGAAAGCTATTTTAGCAAAAGGGAAAACCAAAATGCAAGTTTGGAAGAGGACAGTAATGCGAAATGGAAATGTATGAATTCTTAAAGGTAAATGTGAAGGCTAGCAAGCCAAACATGAACTCCTAGAAGAACTCCAAAAGAGGATCAAAAAACAAATTCTTATTTTTATCATAGATTTTTGTCAATCCAATGATTCCTAGGTTATCTCTACTGAATTTATTTTCTATGATAAAAAAAAAAAAAGAGCCTGAGTACCATGGATAAGAAATTATCAGGGAGAACTGCCCTGATGTTCTAGAACACAAGGAGAAAATAGAAATTGAAAGAATCCATGGATCACTGCCTGAAAGAGATCCCAGGACTATTATAGCCAAATTACAGAATTCCCAGGACAAGGAAAAATTACTGCAAGCAGCCAGAAAAAAAATTAAAGTATTATGGAGTCACAGTCAGGATTACACAGGATCTAGCAGCTTCTCCATTAATGGACTGAAAAACTGGAATATGATATTAATAAGGCAAAGGGTCTAGGACTACAACCGTGAATCAATTATCTAGCAAAACTGAGGATAATCCCCCATGGGAAGAAAAATATATTTAATGAAATCGAGAACTTATAGGCATTCCTTACAAAATGACCAGAGCTGAAAACAAAATTCAATGATCAAATACAATACTGAAGAGAAGCATAAAACTGTAAAAAGAAAAACACTCAAAGAATTCTATGGGATTAAACCAGTGATGGGCAAACTATTCCCCGAGAGCCAGATCCAGGCAGTAGTTTGCCCATCACTGCCTTAATCAATTCCCTTATCTCTACACCCCCACATCCAGATGTAGTGATTAGGGAATTGCTTAAGGCAGTGATGGGCAAACTATGGCCTGGATCTGGCCCTCAGGGAATAGTTTGCCCATCACTGGATTAAACTGATCACATTTCTACCTGGGAAAGTGTTAACTAGAATATTTAAAATATACTTAAGATAATCAAGGGAAACAATGGAGTTTAACTGATTGAATCATTACAGAAAGGGATAACTAAGATACTTAAGATATCTTAGATACTTGAAGTACCTAAGATACTTAAATTACTTAGAATACTTAAGGCATGGGAGCTACTTAAAAACTATCATCATTAGGGCGGTAATTAGGGGCATACATAGAGAGCAGAGAGTAAGTTGAATATGATGGGATATTTTTTAAAAACCAGTGGAAAAACACTTCCCAGCTGTGTGACCCTGGGCAAGTCACTTGACCCCCATTGCCCACCCTTACCACTCTTTCACCTATGAGCCAATACACAGAAGTTAAGGGTTAAAAAAAAATCAATGGAAAAGAAAGAGGAATACACAGGGTTAGAAAGGAAAAGAAAATTGAGGGTAAATTATCTCACATGAATAGGTAGGTAAGAATCAATACAGGGGAGAGAAAAATGGTGGCAGGATGGGGGGGTGCTTGAATCTTATTCTCAAACACAAAGTGGGAATAAAATCTGCACAGTTAACTATAGAAACTCATCTTACCCTATAGGAAAATAAGAAAGGAAATGGGACTAAGGTAAGTGTGTGTGTGGGGGGGGCACATGCAGTAGTCAGAAACAAAAATATTTGTGAATAGGGAAAGGCTGAAAGGAGAGGAAGAGAAGGATAAACGAGGAAAATAAGATGGAGGGAAAAGTTAATAATCATAACTGGGAATGTGAATGGGGCAAACCCACCCATAAAAGGGTAGAGGATAGAGTGGATTAAAAGCCAGAATCCTTTTGAGACTGCTTACAAGAAACACATTGAAAGCAAGGAGACACAGTAAAAGTAAAGGGCTGGAACAGAATATACCGTGCCAAAGTTTTAAAAAACAGTCATAATAATTATTAGATCATAGACTCATTGTAATGAAATACTACTGCACCATAAGAAATGACAAAGAAGGTGATTGCATCAAAAAAAGTTGGAAAGACATTTTTATAAAGCGGTGCAGAGTGATGATATGTCATTTCTAAGCACAGGAATGCAAGTAAGAGAAACTAAGTTTCCAAAAAGAAATAGATTTATTTAGAGAGGGTCAGTCTCCCAATAAAGTCAGATTTCTGCTCAAGACCAAAAGACCCTGACCACTGTGAGAGACCTTCCTATATATCTCAAGGAATATCACAATTTATATACCAAGTTAAAAATAATCCAAGACCATGTCAAAAATAGAGCAGGACATACTTCTCATTGATAGAAGTAGTCACTTGATGACTTGAAAGTTACTTACTTGATAGACAAGGGACGAGAGGGGGAGCCTGGACTAGTGACACAAAAAATAAGAGTGTGTGTAGTTGGCTGGTACCAGGCTTTGAAGCCAGGGTAAGTAAGGCCTAGTGGTGTATACTAGATCACAATTTCAAGACCATAATTATTGCTGATGGTGCATGATATAGCAAATTTTGAAGTGTCAAGACTTGACACTAAGGCCTATGCTAACAATGATTAAATAATCAGCCTTAATAGTTATACTACAATAATCACAAAAGGCCTACTAAAACCATCACTTATACTAATATTTAACTATCTTAGAGTTACAATTATGATTAATTCAATATTACAGCTAACATTAAAATCTAATCTTCATATAAGGGGGTAGGGGATTTTTACTCACAGTGAACAGATCTAGGAGAATCTACATGGTACGCAGAAACAGCATTTAAAATATAGTGATCAACTGTGAATGACAACTATTTTAAGCAATGCCATGATCCAGGATAGCAAAGGCTATAGAAGAAGCTGACAAAGTCTCACTTTATTTTCTCCATGAATTTTTTTCTATTGTAAGCATGTGCCTTCTTTCAC
Organism: Gracilinanus agilis; assembly: GCF_016433145.1. Classification (NCBI taxonomy): domain Eukaryota; kingdom Metazoa; phylum Chordata; class Mammalia; order Didelphimorphia; family Didelphidae; genus Gracilinanus; species Gracilinanus agilis. The sequence continues at coordinate 226,758,287 of NC_058133.1, read as the reverse complement.
AACATGATGAATATAGAAATATGTATTGTATAATAATACATGTATGATCTATAGCATGGCTGCTGTCTTGGGGAACGGGGAAGAGTACAAGGGAGGGAAAGAACATGGATTTTAAAAATGTCAGAAAATGATTGTTGAAAATTGTGCCAACATGTAATCTGGGGGTACAGGGTGGGGCTTGAAAAATTCTTGGGGTTCCTTTTCACGTCCAAAATAAAGTTCCAAAATCTGTTCAGCATTCAGATCCCTTCATAACCTAGCACACATTCCCACTTTTCCAGTCTCTTTATACTCCTTCCACCATGTACTCTTTGATCCAGTGACAGCATCTTTGCTGTTTCTTAGGCAAGACATTTCATCTCTTGGCTCCTGACATTTTTTCTCAATATTCATCAAGCCTGGAGTGCTCTTCCTCCTACTCTTGTCAACTGGCTTTTCTGCCTTCCTTCAAGTCCCAGCTAAAATTTCATCTTCTATAGGAAGCCTTTCCCAACCCCTCTTAATCCTCCTCATGCCTTTCCTTTTTAAAATTATTTCTCCTGTACTATAGCTTGTTTGTACATTATGTATTTGCTTGTCGTCCTCTGAATTAGATTGTTTGACTGGAAGTATCTTTTGCCTTTACTTCTGTCCATAATGCTTAACCCCAATGCCTGGCACATAGTAGGTGTCAAATAAATGTTTATTAACGGACTGATTGTTAACCTTTGCCCAGTTAATGGGCACCTGCTTAGTTTTCATGTCTTTGCCAAAGCAAAAAACTGTATAAGTATTTTGTACATACAAACTTCTTTTTTCCTTTTTGGGGGAATAACCTTGTAGGGGAATTAGGAAAGGCTTCCAATAGAAGGTGGGATTTTATTTGGGACTTGAAGGAAGACCATGAGATAGCTCTGAGGAAGGAGAACATTGTAGGCATAGGGAATAGCTAGAGAAAATTCCTGGAGCCAAGAAATGAAATATCTTGTTTGAGGAATCACAAGGAAGGGTGGAAGTATGTGCTAGGTTATGAAGAACTTTGAATGCCAAAGAAAAGGTTTTGTGTTTGATTTTGGAGGTAATAGGGAGCCACTGGAGTTTTATTATTGAGTATGGGAATGATATAATCAAATTGATGTGCTTTAAGAAAATAACTAGTGACTGAATGAAGGATGGATTAGAGAGAGGAGAAACTTGAGACAGTCAGACTTACCACAAGGCTATATGCAAAGTGTGAGGAAATGAAGGCCTGAACTAGAGTAGCGGCAATGTCAGGGGGGTATATATGAGAAATGTAAAGGTGAAATTGACAGATCTTGGCAACAGGTTGGATATGAGGGCAGAGACAGTGAGGAGTCAAGGAGGACATCTAAGTTTCAAGCCTGGGGGTCTGGGGATTTGGTGGTACTCTTGACAGTAATAGGGAAGTAAAAAGAAGAACGAGTTTGGAGGAGAAAGGTCCATTCCTTGAAGCAAGGTAGACTAACAACCAGGAATCAAGAAACCAGATCTGAGACCAGAAGTGTTTTTTGGGATTTCACAGAAATTTAGTTGGAAGGGATCTCCAACTCCTATAAATCCATTCTTCAGTGTTCCCAATAAGTGGTCAACCGGTTTCTGTCTGAACACCTTCAATGTACAGGGAATCTACTGTAGTGGTATCTTTCACTTTTTAAAAAAGTTTTATTGATGCTTTTTATTTTTACATTACAATCATTTTCACATATAGCCATTCTCTATCCCCGATGAGGTTTCTCCTTATAATAAAGAAAAATCAAATCAACAAAATTGTCCAGGCACTGTGTTAAGCACCAGGGATACAAAGACAAAAATGAAACAGTATCTTTTTAAATTTTATAAAGGAAAGACAACAGGTACATAAATAAGCATATAAAAAATATGTAAGGGCAACTAGGTAGCTCAGTGGATAGAGAACCAGGTCTAGAGAGGGAGGCCTTGGGTTCAAATGTGGCCTCAGACACTTCCTAGCTGTGTGACCCTGGGCAAGTCCCCAATTGTCTAGCCCTTACTGATCTTCTGTCTTGGAATCAATACCAAGTGTTGATTCTAATACATAAAGTAAGAGTTTAAAAAAAATGTACACAAAGTAATTTTGGGACAGATGACAGATACTGAGGGATCAGGAAAGGTACTGTGAAAATGTTGACACTTGAGCAGAGTCTTGTAGAGATAAGTACGAATTATATTTCACACGTGGATATTCTGAGAAGGGCATGAAGATGAGAGATGGAATATTATATCTAAGGAACAGTAAGAAAGCTAGTTTGGCTGGATTGTATAGTTCATAGAGTAATGCATATATAATAAGATCAGAAAGGTAGTTTGGGGCAAGGCAGTGAAGGACTTTATATGTCTTACAGAATTTAAATTGGATCCATGAGACAATAGGGAGCCACTAGAGCCATGTGGGTGACTATGGCACACGTACTGGAGGAAGCTGTTCCCTTCCCCCTCTCCATGGGTGCCTAAGAACATTTCTCCCATGACCTGCCCCTCTGTCTATCAGCCCAAGGGGAGCACTTCCTCCTTCCCCTGTCTTTGTTCTCCAGGAAAATGGCTTCTATTCCTTCAACTCATTGTTATTAACTTAATTAATACTTTGACGTGTGAAAGAGAATTCTTTACTCTATTGTCTATCCTGAGTTAACACTAACTTAAGTACCTCACTAGAATGTGAAGACAGGATTAATTCTCCTTTGTGAATCAACACAAGCTTTTGAACTAGGTGGAGAAACTTTCAAACCACTTAGTGAATTCACACCCTACTTAGTGCTAGGTGAGAATACTAGCAAGATAGTTGGAGAGCTCCACCCTTTTTTTCTAACTCAAACAGACTAGAGTTGGAGGCAGAAAATGTCAGTTTTGTGTATCCAGAAAAATGGGAGCCAAGGAAATTCTCCAGGTGATTCCTTGTAGCTCCACTGCAATAATATTTTTTGTTTGTTTTTATAGAATTATTTTTATTTGTACTTATTCTCTAGAATGTAACTAAGAAGATGGGGTTAAGCTAACTGATTTTCCCTAATTTCTAGGTTGGAGAATATAGGAACTCTAGTCAGAGGCAAGATTTCTGGTTCCTAATACCCTATTTTATTTTATTTTATTTTATTTTAAAACCCTTACCTTCCATCTTAGAATCAATACTGTGTATTGGTTCCAAAGCAGAAGAATGATAAGGGCTAGGTAATGGGGGTTAAGTGACTTGCCCAGGGTCACACAGCTCGGTAAGTGTCTGAGGCCATATTTGAACCTAGGACCTCCTGTCTCTAGTCCTGGTTTTCAATCCACTGATTGAAGTTCTTCCTCCAAAAAAGACCCAGTTTATAATGAGAGTTTAAGTTTTGGCAACTGGGTTCCTGAGGAGTCAGTTTATATCCTTGCACATAGTAGGTACTGAATAATTATTTGAATTACGAATAAAGGATGAAATGTAGTCTGTAATAACTTTTAGATTTTAAACTTGTTTCTTTCTACCTAAATCAAAAAAAATTTTTTTTTTAATGGCAGGTAAGGTACCTGGGGATGACTGCCCCCTTGTGTGGGGACAATGTTCACACTGTTTCCACATGCACTGCATTCTCAAGTGGCTTAATTCTCAACAAGTACAGCAGCATTGTCCTATGTGTCGACAGGAATGGAAGTTCAAGGAGTGACTGATACCTGCTGTGATATCTGCCTTCTACCTGTCATGTGGTGAAGAACTCTGTGACCTTGGACCTATAGATCCCCTTCCCAAACCACAATAAGGGATCATTTTTATACTCCTGTAGGCCTTGATCCTTTTGACAGGAACTTTGAGACCACTCACGTAATAGGAAGGACATGGGGAACAAGGTGGGCACATAGACACCTTTCTTCCTCTGATGTGTTTAATCCCTCCCTCTTCATCAGATAGAAGCTGGAGTGGTTCACAGGATTAGGCTTCTTTGATTTTAAGAGGGCTGGAAAGAGGACTGGACTTGATTTTGTTTTTTTCCCATTGTCAATGTTGAAACTTTTTATCTTGAGAACTAAAATTCATTAAACTGTCTGAGCTTTGCTAAAGGCCCCTAGGATCCTCAGTTCTTCATTTGATAGGTTTATAAGAGCCTCTGATGTATCTTGATATGAAAATACTCATGAATAAACATTTCTGTGAAACACCAGTGAGTTCCTCCTGTAAAACAAGAGGAGACTTACTGCTGCTTTAGGGCTTTCTAATATAAATTAAACAGATAAGAAGACACAAACACTAGGAGGGGCACAAGAGAGTGCATAGGACTTGCTGGGGATGAGAGAGTAGCTATTTCTATATGCACAGCATTCTCAAATAGCATAATTTCCAATATATATAATAGTCCAAGGGAATAGTAGGAAATTCTCAGTCTTCAGAGAAGTTTTTGTTGGCAGAGTGGAAAAAATTTTTTTTCAGAGAGTGAAGAGAATGGAGAGTGAATGAGAAGTTTGGAGAGAGAAATTGGACTTAAATGGAGATAGATTTTCTGCCCCCAAATGGCTCCATGACCTCTGCAATAAATAGAATAAGAAAAATTAGGAGAAGTAGCTTATTGTAGAAGGCATGCCCTGAATGTGTGGAGTCTCATGTTCAAGCCTTAACCTCTCTAAGCCAGGGCTTTTTGAAGGGTTCTGTAGTAGTTGGGTCTTATGGTTTCAGAGAGTGTGCATAGAATATTGTTTCATGTAGCTGGGAAAATAAAAATATTTTTATAAAAAAAAAGAAAGACAGGGCTGGGTGGCTCAGTGGATTGAGAGCCAGGCCCAGAGATGGTAGGTCCTGGGTTCAAATATGGCCTCAGACACTTAATAGCTGTGTGACCCTGGGCAAGTCACTTAATCCCAGTGCCTAGCCCTTACCACTCTTCTGCCTTGGAACCAATAGACAATATTGATTCTAAGACAGAAGATAAGAATTTTAAAAAAAAGTTTTTAAAAAGGAAAGGTAATGTGGCATAGTGGATAAGACTTGGGAGTCAGGAAGGCCTGGGCTCAAATTCTTCCTCATCAGATGATGACACTGGATACAAATCTCTGTGCCTTGGTTTTCCTCATTTGTAAAATGTGGGAGTTGGACTAGATGGGGCCTCTAAAGCCTCTTCCATTTCCAAATATGTGATCTTCTGAAACCACGTCAGCCACTGAAGCTTTTTTCCCTATATTTCTTTTTATTTTATTGATGTTCTTGTTCATATCATAACTTGTTAATGGCACCTGAACCATTAAAACCCTCCTGTGTAACAGATTATTACAAAGTGAAATCAACATATCGGCCATGTCTGATAATGAATGATTGGTATAATGAATGATTGGGATGGTATTGCAATGAACAGAAATGTGAAGTGTTTTTTCCCCCCTTAAAATGTTTCCCAATTTTGCCTGGACTTAAAGTTCATGGACCTAAACCCATTCTGGTGAGCATAGGAGCTCAGACCTCCTTCTTTTCATGCAGTACTTCATGTGGACATAACTGCAGCTCAGATAGATCTGCCAGCCACAGCCTCCCTAATGCCAGGGATTACAGATAAGCACCTGCATGCTAGCTTGTCAAATGGTTCATTATCACCTTTCTTTGTATTATAGTCATTTTCAACCCTGTGACATTATAGAATCATAGGATGTTAGAAATGGGAAAAAGGCACCTTAGAAAAAATCTAGTTCAGCTTGCTTCTTGTACAGAGTTTGTTTTCCACTCTCACTGTCTCTTCTTCAGAGTTCAGATAACCTTTACTATGCAGCTTAGACAGGTGCCAGTAATGCTAGGCTGCTAGAGGATGTTTCCAAAGTCATAACATGACCTAACTGGAAGTATTCCTTTCCCCAGGGAAGCTATAGAAATTATAGCTAATCTAACAAAAATTGTAAGCACCTTGAGGGGAAGTCCTTTCAAACATTTTGTATTTCACAAGACACTTAAAGTAAGGCTGTGTGAGCATGCAGTGTGCATTTAATAGTCTTCAGATAGTATTGAATACCCCCCCCCCAAATGGTAACCCTGCTTTTATCAGTCTTATAACCCTGGAAAGGGCACAGGTTTTAGGTAAGGATAGTTGAGGAAATCCATCTCTCTCCTCCTGCCTCCAGTTTTTTTCCCCCTTTAAAACTCTTCCCTTTGTTACTAAGAGAAGAAAGGCAAGGGCTGGGCAAAGGTAGCTAAGAAGTGTCTGAGGCTGGATTTGAACCCAACTCCAGGTCCAGCTCTCTGTGCACTATGCTACCTCATTACCCTTCTCCCTCCAAATCTTAGAAACATCCTTCAGAAATTCTGCTTTCGTTGTTCACCTCAGCAGTGTGGGATTCCCAAGCTTTGGCTATCATATTCTCAGCCCCTATTACCTGTTAGGGAACACCATTGTGAAACTTCTGCTACCCCTTTCTTCTCTGGAATCCCAGGAAGTGGCACCAACTCCAGAAAGGTCTTTGTTCTTGTTCTACTAAGAATTTACTTTTTTTCCTACTTTACCCCTTTGTCCCTTTTAGACATAACTGGCCCAAATAGATTTTCCTCTCTTGAAACAACCTGCAAAGCTTTTGGGATCTCTAAACTCTTCCTGATGCCGTTTATTTAGGGGCCTTTTAAATGCTGATCTCTGGAGGGTGCTGTTCTTTTCACTTCAAATTATGAGTTAATTCTGTCTCTTTCCATCACCTACTGTGAAAGGACATCCTTGCTGGCCAGCCTTCTTGGGCCACCATTGCCCCTGACCCCTCCCAGACCATGTTTCTGCCATTTGCCTTTCCCTGCTCTGAGTTGAGGGTTCCTAGGGCTATCAAGGTTAGGACACACTCCAAATACTTGAGGTCCTTTTCCATTTTAAACTGCATGTGCAGCTTTTAAAACAAAAAGTGGTCTTTGATTTTTTGCTTGAGTAAAAGGGGTGGATGAAAAAGAGCAGGTTATATTTAGGGAGACTGGGATGGTAATAGGTTCTAAGGTCATCTAGCTTAGTACATACCTGGGCCTTAGGCATAGGTTCTCGGTGTAGAGAGTTCCTGATTCTGAACCAGGGGGAGGGGAAAGCATCGTGAGGCAGCTCCAGGGAGAGGTGGCCTTGGAGACGGCCAGGACTCCCAAGTTCCAAGGCTAACGATTGCTTTTTTGGCCTGGGATTTCCTTGTCTTTGAAGGGGAGCGAAGAACTTCACACGACTCCTGCCTCTCCCCCAGTTGAGGTGATGCTGCCGGGGCTGGCTCCGCCCCTGCAGACACCCTCCCACCTTCCTTTGCTTGGTTCCCCGACCGCCTTTCCTGGGTGTGGGGGTGAGGGAAGGCTCGGAGCTCCCAGGCCCTCCTCCTCCGCTCTGCACATCGCGTGTCCTTCCCCACCACCTATATAAGGAGCAGTCAGGCTCCCCCAAGGCTCAGTTTCTGGTCGCTGAAGTAGAGGGTCCCACAGCTCGGCCGTCGTGAGTCGGTTTCACCCGCGCTCCCCAATGCCTCCCTCTGGAAAACTCGTGGTGGCCAGCCTGGCGCTCTGCCTCCTGCTGCTGCCACCTGGCCACGCCTGGTACAAGCAGTCCGCTGGCCCCAGCTATTACTCGGTTGGCCGGGCTTCGGGACTGCTGTCCGGTATCCGGCGCTCTCCTTACGCCCGGCGCTCGGACCTGGTGCAGGAAGCCAGAGACACTGGAGGCATCCCCTTTCGCGAGCCTCGAACCAGCCTTCGGAGCCTCGTGAGTGTTGGGTGACTGCAGTGTCAAGGCGGGGTGACCTGAGAGGGGGCCGGAGGGCGGGAGTGGTTGGAGGGCGGGAGTGGTGGGGGATAGTCCAGATAGTTGGGAGGGGCAGCGGTGGGTGATGAGGGAGGGAAGGGAGGAGTGTTTCTCCGGGCTGAGGTTGGAGGGAGGCTCCTCTTCCTTATCCTTGGGTGGCCACCCACCTCCCTCCCCAGGCGGTGTGTGTGAAGGACATCGCTCCCAATCTGCAGAGCTGCGAGCTGCTCCCTGATGGGTTCGGGACTTTCCAGTGTAAGGCAGATGTTTTCCTCTCTCTGAATTCTGCTGACTGTCTGAGTACCTGACGCCTCGGGCCCCAGCCTTCCCCAACATGGAAATGGCGACGTCTCAGCCCACCTCCTACCCCTTCTCACCCCCAAATAAATAAAATGAACAAATAAGCCAACTACAAAGTCTCTGTGTGCTAGCTCCTGGGGACGGGAAGAGGGGCGAGGATTGAAACTCCAAAATGAGATTAGATCCCCTCTTGTTCTGATCCAGCCCCCTTCATTTTCGGTCTGTTTCTCACACACATTATCTCTGTGTCTTCATCCTTGTCTCTCACATACACACATCTTGATCTCTGTCTCTGTCTTTGCCTCTCACATTCACACACCCCTGGGAAATTTTGTGGATTTGGGCTTGGTCTTTGGTTGGGGGAAGAAGCCCTTTTGCTCCCTGCCCTTTCCTCGAAGTCCCTTCAATATGCAAATATTGCTAGGAAAGAGAAAATATTGACCAAGTGGCATTGGATCAGCAGGTTTGGGGGAAAATAAACGGAAAGGGGAAGAGGAGACATCCATAACTCAGTCTTAGGGTGATAGGAACCTCTTAAGAGGAAGGGAAAGAATTTATGAAAGGTAATGGAGTATGGTGAAAAGAATGCTAGATTTGGAATCAGAAAATGGGTTTAAATTCTATCTCTGGTACCCATCATTGTAAAATTGGGTAAGTCATTTTTTTACTTACTGGACCCTCAGTTTCCTCATCTGTAAGAGGAGCAGGTTGGACTAAGTTAGCTTCTAATTCAAATGAAATTTGCCTGGTGATGAAAACAGTTAATATCATGATGTGGGATGGTGTCAGTGGTTAAAGTGGAATTCAAGTCATGCCGCAAACACCTTTAGATTTGGCTTTTAAAAGGGAAAACATTTAAAAGTTTTGGCAAGAATAAAATCAGTGCAGCTAGAATAGAATAAGAAGAGAAACTGTCAGGTTGAAAAAAATCTTAGCCTTAGATACCTCAGGTTAAAGCCAGATAGGGTAGAATACATAAATGTTAAAACAAAAAACATCCATTCTTCAGGAGATAGAAGTCTCAAAGGATACAAATAGTTTTCAAAAGAAGAAATGTGAACTATCAACAACCATATAAAAATACTACAAATCACTAACAATAAGAAATGAAAATTAAAAATTTTTGTTAATTTTTAATTTTATTTGAACACATTTTTGTTTTATTTCATTAAATATTTCCCAATTACATATAAAATTTTAACATTAATTTAAAATTTTTTGAGTTCCAAATTCTCTCTTCTCTCCCTCGTTACTTGAAAAGGCAAGCAATATATTAATTTTACATGTGAAATAATATAAAACAATTCCATATTAGCCACAAATTTTAAAATCTTTTTAAAAATTATCAAATTATCGAGGATCATAAAAATGTAAATAATGTTGGAGGAACTGAAAAACTGGGCACATAGACTTCTGTTGGAGAAACTGACGGGGTTTAACCATTCTGGAATCAATCAACAAGTATTTATTAGGTTTCCACTATGTCAGGCTCTGAAAAAATAACACAAAAATGAAAGTCAAGGAGGGAAGCCAAGTACATATATGTGTGTGTGTGTGTGTGTGTACATATTTATATATATACATATTTATATATGTACATATATAATATATAAGGGATATGGAAAATAGCCACAACATAATTTGGGGTAATGTCACTAGCAGCCAGAAACATCAGGAAAGGCTGAGTTTTGAAGGAAATAAGAGATTCTGAGATAGAGTCAGGGCATCTCCCTCAGATTCATAGAGGTTTGGGAAATGGAATGTGAGTCAAGGGAAATAATGTGCAACTGTGCTAGAAAAGGAAGGTTGGGGTCAGGTTAAAAAGGGTTTTAAATGCCAGAGGTGTTTGTATTTGATCCTAGAGCTAATCAATTAGAAATGGGAGGAAAAAGTTGCCATAGACTTGTACATTAGGAAAATCATTTGGTGGAGGATGAATTGGGGTAGGTGGAGACCAGTCAGGGAGACCAGTTAGGAGACTGTTGTTATAGATGTTATCTATATATGTATATATATATATATATATATATATATGTGTGATATATATATATATATGTTATAGATGCTATCTATATACCAGGTATGAGATGTTATTGGCATGAACTAGAGTAATAGTTGTTTGAATGGAGGGGAGACTTACATGATAGATTTTTTGCAAGTAAAAATGGCAAACTGTTTGGATAAATGGGTGAGAGAGGGAGGAGATAAGAATGGCAGCACAGTTTTGGGAAACATTTTGGACTCAAGGGAGAAAAGTTACTAAGCTATTCATACCCAGAAACCTCATTCCTGAGAACAGTCTCTAGAGCAGGATTGGCAAACCTTTCCCCAGTTTGAGTGCCCAGAGGGCAAATTCAAGCTGTCTGTGAGCTATGCCCCCCCCCCAACCAGAAAGAGTGGAGGGGTAGAGTGCTTGCTTTGGGTGGCTGGGGAGGGCATGCAAAAAATGTCCTTGCATGCTGGGAAGAGGGGGACTGGAGCAGCTCCCTAAGTGCCAGCTCTGCATACATGCCATGGCTTGCCAACAAGGCTCTAAAGAATCAGTAATGGAACTTAAAACATTTTTTAAATGAATGTTAAAGAAGTTTTTACATGCAATAGGGGAAAAAATAAAAGATTATTTTTAAAAATTTTATTTTCAGATTCCATTCTCTCCCTTCTTCTGATCCCTCTCCATCCCTCCCTGCCCTCTCTCCAACTTGAGACCATATGTAATCTGATATAGGTTTTACATATTTTACATTTACATTAGTCCATATCCTATAATACTTTTACAAAAGAGATCTCAAAAGAGAGAGCCCTAGATCTCACTCAAAGGAAGTTCTTCCAAGTCTCTAAGGTAGCAATCTGGGGACAGGGACAAAATGAAGACTGCTAGTTTGCGCCGTTTCCTTCAGCAACTTGAAGTAGGGCTGCCATCTTTCATCTTCTCTCTTGAAGTCCACCTTCAGATACTTGAAGTCTGAAAAGACTCAGGGTCTCAAAGCTTAAAGGAGATTCCAGAGCTCTCCTCTCTCCAGCTCTCACCAACACCCTTCCTACCCACCCCACCCCCACCCTCATGCAGACTCAAGATACTAATCTTCTCCAATAAAGAGAGAAGCCTGTACCCTGGGCTTTGGGACTGGGGTTACATTGCAATTGGGGAAATTGACTAAACAATATGTATTTAAATTTTTATTTTTACACATTCATTTAAAACATTTTTGAGTTCTAATTCTCTCTTTCCTTCTTGTCCCTTTCCCACCCAATGAGGAAAAAAAGCAATATATCAGTTTTTGTTTTTTTTTTAAACAAAAACCCTTACTGTCCTTCTGCCATGGAACTTAGGTAAGGGTTAAAAAAAATTGATACTAAGACAGAAGGTAAGGTTTTTTTTTTTTTTTTTTTTTTTTTTAAGAACTTATGTTTTATCAAGACCAGGTTTTGTTGTTGTTTGGATCTGTGATTTCATTGGTATAAGGCAAAGATGTCAAACTCCTGAGTGCAGTCCCAATCGAATTAAAATGTAATAGGTGGAGAGGGGGAGCAGCTGAGTGGCTCAGTGGATTGAGAAGGATTCTAGGCTCAAATCTGGCTGTGTAACCTTGGGCAAGTCACTTACCCCAAAACCTAGCCTGTTACCTCTCTTCTACCTTGGAACCAATACACAGTATTTATTCCAAGCAGGTAAGGCTTTAAATATATATATAATTGGGAAATATTTAACAAAATAAATGATATAGATGCTGTTAACTTAAGGTTTTCAAAGTCAATATGTGGCTTATAGAGAGCCATTTCTATTTGAATCTGACACCACTGACTTAGGGAAATCCCAGTGAGGAAGCTCATTCTATCAAAGCAGGCCAGGAGCTGCTTAATGCCTGTGACCTCTCCAACCCCACAGAGAATAGACTGGAATCCCTGCCCCCTGGTGGTTTTCTCTGTCATGGCAGGAGCCTCCACCTTGCCTCCCATCCTCCCTGGCCAGATTGGTGAGTATTTATTTCACCTGCTCTACTGTTTCAGGCAGACTCCATCCCCTGTGTCACCTGTTTGTTGCCTCACTCTGGGATTGCTCCCTAAGGGCAGCACCTATGACTTTGTCCCCACTCCCATCCCCTCATCTCCAGTTCTGGAGCCATGATCTCATCAGCTCAGCTCAGTCTTCTGGCTACAGTGTCCAGAAATGTGGGCCAAAGCTAGCAACAATGTGGGATAAAGATGTAAAGGAAAAGAATAGGAAGAGGAGGCAACACTATTGCTACATCTTCCATAAGCTCACAAGTGGGGAAGAGACAATTGGGAGGCCAAGAAGAGGCAGTTGAAGAGTGTCAGTTAGCACTTATGGAAGTACCTAGCATATTCTTAGATGGGAGATCCTGGGTTCAAATCTGGATTCAGACATTTACTAGCTGTGTGATCTTGGGCAAGTCACTTAATCCACTGCCTAACCCTTATCGTTCTTCTGTCTTGGAACCAATACACAGTATTGATTCTAAAACAGAAAGTAAGAGTTAAAAAAAAAAAAAAAAAGTATTACTAGTCCCTTTCAGAGGCAGCTAGGTGGCTCAGTGGATTGAGAGCCAGGCCCAGAGACAGGAGATCCTGGGTTCAAATCTGGCCTCAGACATTTCCTAGCTCTGTTTCGCTGGGCAAATCACTTAATGTTCTTCTGTCTTAGAACCAATACACAATATTGATTCTTAAGACAGAAGGTAAAGGTTTAAAAAAAAAAAGGATTACTAGTTCTTCACAGAGGCAGCAAGGTGGTTCAGTGGGTAGAGGACCAGGCCTGGCCTCAGACATTCTCTACCTGTGTGACCTTGGGTAAGTTGCTTAGCCCTTACCCATTGCCTAGCCCTTACCACTCTTCTGCCTTAGAACCAATTAGTACCTATTCTATGAGGGAAGGATTTAAAAAAATCTCAAATGCCATAATCTCCTAGTTGTTCAGTTTACCCATTGTCCAACTGCCCTCTACTTCAACACAACTATATACAAATCCATAAGTATTCCACTTTTATATTTGTGAACTCTGAAATTCCTTTTTTCTATTACCATTTTACCTCTCTGTCTTACACCCAAACAAACCCTTTTCTTCCCTGTTCCTATGTCTGGTAAATATCTTAAAACTCAACTGTTCAATACTTGCATTCATTAATTTTACCTCAAACCCTCCTTTGTTCGTAATTTCCCTGTTACTGTTGGGGGCACCACCCTCCTTTGAGTCACTCAAGCTCATAACCTCATAAGTCATCGTCAACTCCTCTCTCTCTCTCTCTCTCTCTTATCCCTTTCCTGCCCCAATATCCCATCTGTTGCTAGGGCCTGTGGTTTTTTATTTCATAATATATTCCCTACATACTCCTTCTCTTCTCTGACACCATCACTGCCCAAGTGCAGGCCCCATCGCCTCATACCTAGACTACTGTGGTAGCTTTCTGGTTAGTCTCCTTGTCTCAAGTCTCTTTCCTAGTCCATTCTCAGTCTTTGTTGTTGTAGAGTTGTTTCAGATGTATCCAACTCTTTGTGACCCAATTTTGAGGTTTTCTTGGTATAGATACCAGAATGGTTTGCCATTTCCTTCTCCAGCTCATTTCATAGATGAGAAACTGAGGCAAACAGGATTAAGTGACTTGGCCAGGGACCTACACTTAGTAAGTGTTTGAGTCTGGATTTGAACTCAGGATATTGAGTTCCTGATTCCAAGCCCTGTACTTTAGCCATTGTGCCACCTAATTGCCCTAGCTGTCCATTACCCACCTTGTTTTCAAAGTGATATTTCTGAAGCACAAGTCTAACCATGTTATACTGATCTGACCTTCCCTCCCCATTTAATAAACTACTGTGGCTCCCTATCACTTCCAAGATCAAATAGAAAATCCTGTGACACTCAAAGCCTTTCATAACCCAGATCTGTCCTAACTTTCTGTTCTTCTACACTCTTCCCTTTCATCCAACTGCCAAAAATTCTATAGTCTAGTGACCCCGGTCTCCTTACTATTACTCAAATAAGAGTCCATCTCTCAACTCCATGCATTTTAATTGCCCTGGAATTTTCTCCTTCTATTTCTCCATTTCTTGACCTTCCTGAGATTACTTGAAGAGTGGTGAACTTGTAGTTGGGAAGAGTTGAGTTCAGACAATGCCTATGTCATCTGTTTCCTGTGGGACCCTCATAAAGTCCTTTAAATTCTGACTTTTAAGCAACTCCCTACCAAGGGAAACAAATGCCCACAGAAATCACAGATCCTTATTATATACAGAATGTTCCAGAAGCCATAGTGCTGTTTTAAGCTTTATAGGAATTGTGTTCTCCCTTCGCATAGCTAGGGACCACCTATTCCTTCACCCATATAAGAATATACCATTTTAATATTAACCTAAGTAAAAAAAATAGTGTAAAGGGAAACCTGTTCTTGTTACTACAGCAATAAAATTACATATTATCTTTTTTTTTTTAAACCCTTACATTTCTGTCTTAGAATCAATACTAAGTATTGGTTTCAAAGCAGGAGAGTAGTAAGGACTAAGCAATGGGGTTTAAATGACTTGCTCAGGGTCACACATTTCCTACCTATTCCAGAGTATCATTGACTCCAAAGGTGATGGTCAGAAACTTTGTCCAGAGTTCAGATATTCCCCTAAATCTGGCCCAGCTCAGGTGTCACCTCCTAAATGGGTGTATCTGGAAATGATCTTACCCTCTTTAAATACTTCCCCAAAATACTAATGACACCTATTATATTCTGCCTTGTATCATAGCATAGGCGTAAATTATTCCTGAGAGGCAACACGATCTTGCCCTGTGGTCTTTGACATATATTGGCTGTTTGACCAATTCATTCATTCCCTCAGGCAGCTTTACAGAAGAGTTGTTATGAACAATAATTAGTATTTAAGTACTTGTTTCCTCTTTTCTTTCTTTTTTTCTTCCTCTCTCTCTCTCTCTCTCTCTCTCTCTCTCTCTCTCTCTCTCTCTCTCTCTCACACACACACACACACACACACACACACACACACACACACACACACACACACACACACATACACACACACAGAGAACAAGGGCTAGGCAATTGGGTTTAAGTAACTTACCAAGGTTTACACAATGGGGAATTATCTGAGTATAGATTTGAACCTAGATCCTCCTGACTCCAGGCCTGGCACTCTATCCACAGTGTCATCAAGCTGCCCCCAAAGCACTTTTCACATGCTATCACATTTGTATTAGTAGAGGGAGTTTCCTCTTTGACAATACTTTTGCACTAAAGTTATTAATGTCTAGAAGACCAAAGTAGATGAGTGCTCCTAGTCTGCAAATTCTTTGAGGAAAGGACTGTCTTATTTATCTTTTGTAATCTCCTCTAGGGCCTATTGGTGTCATACCTATAAGTTGACACTCAATATGTTTGTTGAATGATTGTTAAGCTGGCAAAGTTTTTCCATGCTTAAGCAGTAATACCTCATATCCAGCTTTAGAAGATATATGTTCAAAAGTTTTTTTGTTTATTTCTTTGCTTTTTAAATGTTTACTTTCTGTCTTAGAATCAATACAGTATATGAGTTCCAAGACAGAAGAGTTGTAAAGGCTAGGCAATGGGGGTTAAGTGACTTGTCCAGGGTCACTCAGCTAAGAAGTGTCTGAATCCAGATTTGAACCCAGGACCTCCTATCTCCAGGCCTGGGGCTCTATCTAGTGGTCACCCAACTGCCCCTTGTAGAGTTTTGCTACAATAAATGTAGTTTTTGTCACAGTTCTTGAGTGGCTAGTATTAGTTGAAAAGGCAACTATTAGCTAGGATGAAGGTGCTAAGGAGTCTGGTCTGCTATAGGCTCTGCTATAGGCTCAAGGATAGTCCCATTTTCAACTCCTGTCCTATACCATTTCAATTATTTCAGGTGACAACTGAAATAATTTTGCTCCCTTGAATCCAATAAACTGGACCTTGGAATTAAGATCCCCTCCTCCATGTAAACTTAGGGGCTTCATACACTTTACCAGTTCCTCCAGAAAGTGCAGATCATGTTCTCTCTTCTCTATGGCTTCTGGCTGACTGGATCTTAAATTCAGGTTTTTCTGCCCCCTGCCTCAGTCTCCCCACAGTCTATAGATGCAAAGGAAATATTGGGAAATGCAGATGACATATGGGTTTCTATCTAGGGTCTGGGCTGTGAACATTTTTTGGGAGGGGGAAGGAAGAGGTAGGAAATGGAAGACCAGTACAGAAGGGCAGCACCATTGGAGTAGAGGTCTAGGGAACTAAGACCTAGATTCTGGTGTTAACTTTGGTGAATTGTATGAACTAAGAATATGGCACTTCGAGTTTTAATTGTCCCATCTGGGAGAGTATTGCGCCCACTAATAGCCCCTGACTAGATCTTGGAGCTGGGATTTCATCATATCAACAGATAATTGATGGAGGAAAAGCTTGGAGGTGCTTTGGAAGATAGTATATTATTAGTTTTTGTATGTGGTAGAGTGCCGGGAACACACTGCTGACAGCAAGGGCTGTTAATTCATTTAACTTGTTTGATTTATGAACAGAAATTTCCATCTTTACAAATTTGCATAGCCCTGGAGTCTCCCACCCTCTTAGTTTTGTTTTGTTTTTTACTTCTCTGCCTTGGGGCAAGAGGGCACAGGATGTCCCAAGTTTGTCTAATGAATTGGTCTTGGCTGTATTCCTGGGGAAGAGAGAGACTGCCAATTCTAAGCTTGTCCTTTCTAGGGAGGTGCAATCCTGAGCCCCTTAACCCTCCACAGACAAGGGACACATATATATGGAAGTACCTCTTCCATGTCTCTTATTTCATCCAGTGCACCCTTTCCCCACCATGCCAGTGACAGTAAATAGAAACAGGGTTCTTGAGCTTTTATGGGTCCTGGACCCCTTTGGTAACAGTCTGCTGGAGTCTATGGATCCCATCCCAAAATGTTTTAAAACATACAAAGGAAATTAATCATAGTGAAATAAAAATGTAATCTCCCTCCCCCAAGTTCACAGATTCCCTGAAATTTATCCAAAGATCTCCCATGTGCCCCAAGTCAAGAATCCCTGAATTATTAGTAAATTGACGCACCCGAGAGTATTAGTTCTAGATCGTGGCCATTTCACCCTGACAACCTTAACCCAAGCTCCTTTGCCCTGGTCCTTTATTAGGTCCCTTGGGAAAGACAGGGAAATAGTAGGAAACTGAAGCCTAGCTCTCCCTTTTTAATTTCTAGAGTCCAACATTCTAGGTGCTGTCTGGAGAAGGCTGGCCTCTCTCTGGCACCAGGGTCTTGGTTATATCATTGATTAGGAAGGCAGAGTCAAACTCACAAAGAGCCACCACTCACGACTGAGTCCCTGCTGACTCTCAGGCTCTTCTGATTCTCCAGCAGAGAAGCATGGCTCAATACTTCTCACCCACACTGCCAAAGACCCTAGGGAACTTTGTCATGAGATCCCTGGATTGGTAGGTACACAGTTACTTGAACAATGCCAAGCCTTAATCCAGGAACTAGTTTGCCCTTGGAAGCTAAGATGAGTATCCTGGTTGGAATGCAAACAGGTGAGGATGGCTGATTTAGAGCCTGCTGTGTCAGTTTCTTTGGCAGTGGTCGTGACAGCCTCCTCATCTTTGTCCTGCAATTCCCTACCACACCATGGCCATTCAATGCACAAGACCATAGACATGTATAGACATAGATACCCTTAACTCTTGCTATAATGGGTTAGCTGGCCTACAGACCTATTTGTAAAGTGAGGTAGATGACAGTTTATTCTGGGGCCATCTCCACTGAGAAAATGAAATACTCTAGAGATCTAGCACAGTTTAAACCCTTAGGATCTAAATCATTAGAAAGGATGAAAAAGGGGCAGCAAAATGGAACATAGATGTAAGGGCCAATGCCCAGTTTTAAAAAGAGGGGAAAAAATAGCTGCCCATCATGGCAAAATAGATTCTAGGTGATTCTATTACTGGGATTGCTAGAACTGAAAGAAGTATGGGGATGCTTGAGGCCTCAGGGGGAAGTACAGAAAATTAAGGGTTGGCATTCTGGATGACAATTTGGAACTATGCCCAAAGAGTGCTAAAATATTGCCTGCCCTCTGATCCAGCCATACCATTGCTGGGTTTGTACCCCAAAGAGAACCTAGGGAAAAAGACATGTACAAAAATATTTATAGTCACTCTGTGGTGGCAAAAAAACTGGAAAACGAGGGTATGCCCTTCAATTGGGGAATGAGTGAACAAACTGTGGTATCTGTTGGTGATGGAATACTATTGTGCTCAAAGGAATAATAAACTGGAGGACTTCCATGTGAACTGGAAAGACCTCCAGGAATTGATGCAGAGTAAAAGGAGCAGAACCAGAAGAACATTGTACACAGAGACTGATACACTGTGGTAAAATCGAATGTAATGGACTTCTGTACTAGCAACAATGCAATGACACAAGACAGCTCTGAGGGATTTATGGAAAAGAAAGCTACCCACATTCAGAGGAAGAACTAAAGGAGAGGAAACACAGAAGGAAAAACAACTGCTTGAACACGAGTTGATGTGGACACGATTTGGGAAGTAAACTCTAAATGGCCACCCTAGTACAACTATCAATAATTGGTCTTGATCGATGACACATGAAGAAACCAGTGGAAATGCACGTTGGCTGGGGCAGGGTGAGTGTTGGTGGGGGAGAGAGTAAGAACATGAATCATGTAAACATGGAAAATTTTTTTTCTAAAAAATAAAATTAAAAATAATAACAATAATAAAGAAAATCAAGGGTTGGTCATGGTAGGAAAAAGAAATAGTCTTAGTCCTAAAATATATGGCATATCCAATAGGCAGGACTAGTTCTTTGCTAAAGAAACCAAAATCCAATCTGATCTCAGGTCCAAAGGCCCTTTGTTTTTTTTTCACAGGGTCTTGAGAACCAGGAACAGTTAAGTCCAAGGTGGAATGAATTCAGGACTCTGCTTATCTGTGGGGAATGAAGTTTTTATATTCCATTTAACACATGACCAGAAATATGAGAGTTGGCTTTCTAATTCCTGGTTCCCTAAAGGGAAGGGGGGAAGTTCAGTACTGAAGGGCAAGCTGAATTGGGTTTGGTATCTGGAGAGCATGAACTTGCTTGTTCTCCCCACTCCTGTTTAACAATCAGACACTGCTGGGGGAGTGACACAGAGTCCTGGGGGAGATTGGAATTTCTGTGTGGTTAACTAAGTAGCTGTCATCAAGGTTACATCCACGGCAACCCAGGAGACAGAAGGGGCTCTCAGACAAACAGGAGTACAGCACATCTGTCACCTCTGGTACCATACTCTTTCCTAGTTTCTACTCAAGTGTTGATTGGAAGAGAGACTAAAAACTGAGAAGTGTTTTCCTTTCATTATCCAGGACAGGGATATTGTGGGAATGCTCAGTGGATCATGCATCCCCATCATATTTATTAAGTTCCACTGACAGAAATTTACAACAATAAGTTTGATATAAAAATCAGAATACAAAGTCTACACAGGGAGCAGCAAGGTTAGGGGAGGACAATGGGGCCCTGGGCAGCAAAGCTGGAGGTGAACGTGAAAGGTCCTGGAGCTCAGGCTGCAGACAGGAAGCTTTGGAATATAACTTGCATGAAGAGAATGATGGAGATTGAGGAGGGAAATCTGGGGAGGTGTGAGCCCCCTCCTAATGAGTTATAGGAGGTCACCATTTGGATCATTCCCCTTCTTGTATGGCTGACTCTCTTGCTCCCTCCCTGAATCGCCAGGAAGCAAGGTTTGCCAGGGGTTAGGCAGGGGCAGCCCAGCCTCTAGGGGACAGTGGAAGAAGGCGCTTCATAAGCCCATTAGGGTTGTGCTTAATGTCATGAGAGCCACATGGCAGCTGGGACTCGCGTCCTTCTCCTATCCCACAAACATTTCAGCTTGTTTCACTTGGGGTGGCCAGTGCTGAGCAAAGGGAAGCCAGGATTAAGAGCAGCCAGAGTCTGCTCATGGCTCTGGCCACAGACCTGATATGGATACCCCTCTTGGGTGGATTTCACAGGCTCATACTGCCAGCGGGATCTGTTTTCCTAAAAGTCAAATCAGTGGAGCCTAGGCAGAAAAGCATTATTAGGGAATACAAAGTCTCCAAAAAAACAGGAGAAACATAGTACCAAGTGTTCATTTCTGCCAACACCAGGCAGCTCCGGGCTGGCCTGGTTGTGCAAGGTTCCAACAGTTACTCCAAAGTCAGGGTAAGTTAAAAAGGGGGCCTCAGCTTCATTAAAATGGTGGGTATGACAAATTCTAAAATCAGAAGGGCAAGAGAAGGCGAGAAGAGCAAAGGGGAAGGCAGGCCCTCAGGCAAACTCCAGTTCAAGATGAAGGCAGGTGGAATGGAGGGAGGTGTGCTGCTCCGGCTGGTTTGTGATTAGGCCTCCTAGGATCTCTCCACCTGCACTCCTGCCCCTTCGGTTATTGTCTCCTGTTTTTTTATGGCCTCCAGAGCAGCTAGCTCTCGAGCTTCTTTCTTCTGATTTCTTGCTTCATACTCTAATCTGCTAGGAAAGAAGTGGAAGTATTGAAACCTGAGATCACAAAGTCCAGCCCCACAACCTAGATTCCCTGAAATAGATGGCCTTACAAAGTTCTCCTTTATTTTCATTCCACTTCTGAGGCCTGAAGCACCTAAGCAGAGAGATCCCTATAAACTACCTCCTATAGCCTGGTCATGGAGGAAACTCACCTGTTTTTAATAATTCTCTGTACAATGAGGTCTGTGGTGAGGTCATTACCGCTATCGATCTGATGGAAGATCCCCCTTCTCTTGGGTTCCTGTGGATACAAAGGGATGCCACCATGGGGTCACTCATAGGCTGCTGAAGGCCAGACCTCTCCCATCCCTTCTTGCAGTAAGGGTATGTTCAAAAAGAGCAGGGTGAGAAGTGGGGGAGGGAGGAGAAAGAGAAGGGAAACCTATTATTCCCCTAGAGGAAAGATAGTAAGTTTTCACTCTCCCAAGAAAGGACAGAAATGTATGCCCATGAAGCCCAGCCTACCCATGCATGGTGGAAATGACTGAGAGGGTCAGTGGACAAGGAGGAAATATATCTTGGAGGGGCAGGTTCATGGAAGGTAGAGAACCAGCAAGCATCCTGGGGCACTCACCTCATAGGGATCTGAACCGTCCTTATCAGGCATCACTTCGGTCTTCCCATGACACACTAGGTCTACCTGAGAAAAGGAGCTGTGGGGGTCAGGAGTACCATTCCTGGCTAGAAATTCCAGGGGCCCTGAGGGCAGAGGCTAGTCCCTGACAGAGAAGTGTCCACATGATCCCCCTGGGCTCCTAGTGCCTTGGTCAGACAGTGCCTTATTCTGCCCCTGCTCTCTTCAGGTGGGCTGCTACTCTTGGGCAGGCAGCGATGAGGATGACTAGATGGATACTCTTAGTAAACTCAGTAACCCTTGGACACCTTTCTCTTTCCCTCCTTCTGCTCTGCCCTGTGCTCCTGACTCACCAGGATGACTCACCTTGAAGTGATCCAGAAGGTCAGCTGTGACAGCATAGGGAGCTCCAATCACCACCTCAGCCACATACTGGGGAGGCAAGAGAGAGCAATGACCTAAATTTTCCCTCTGTTCCCAATGCCAGGCTTACTGGCCAGGGTGGGGACCCAAGAATTTGGCTCTGAAGACCACCAAGTCCCATGTAAACCACTTTACAGAGCAAGGAAAGGAGCCCAGCTAGTCATAGACAGTTCCATAGAGAGCACCTCTCTTCAAAGGCTATTAAAACTAAGGGGAGTCCTAGAGGTCAATGAGTACCTCCCCTTCTCCTCCTATCACACTGATGAGGCTTTCTCAAGATTTCACAGCTAAGCTGGGCCTTGAACCCATATCATCTGAATCCAAGTCCAAAGTTCTGAGACAGTTTACAAAGCGCTGGTAACCCTGATAAGGATTGTAGTTGCAACAGCTATTCTAAATTTCTTCTCAAACCATTCAGGGAAGGTTAAGTTAGATGAACAGAAAGACAAGAAATGGGTCATAATCATTGGAGAAAGATGCAGAGAGGTTCAAGAAGCAGCAAAATGAACCGTAAACTTCCTAAAGGTAGAGGATGTCAACTTCTTCTAAGTTCTTCCCATCATAACCCCAAAAAAGGTCTCTGTAAAACCCAGGGATGCCAATGATCAAGTACCAGCAGAAGTGGTTTAGGCAGAACAAGTAGTGTGGAATTTTAGATTCCCAGAATTAAAGGCACCATAGAAAGCAGTCTAATATAGTCAGCATCATGGTTAACATCTGCATTTGAATGATGAGAAAACAGAGGCTAGAGATAGGAAAAGAGACTTTCTTGGCCAGTGACTGAGTGAGCTCCAGAATGGAGACCGAGCAGGTTACTAGTCTTAGAGAGCAGGATCCCACACCTCCCAGTGGACCTGAGTTCAGAGGTGACTTGAGGCCAGGGTAGATGCTTGAAGTATTTCTGTGTCCCTCCCTGTCCCTCACTGACTCTAACCCTCTGAAACTCACCCTGCAGGCCAACACGCTTAGAGTTCTCTCATGCACATTCATGATGGGGTAGTTCTTTCCCTTGTAGTGATTCACCTCCTAGAATCAGAGAGAGGCGTCAGTCAGCCAGAGCCCACAGAGAGGAGGTTCCTCAGTAGATTACTGACAGAAGGCCCACCCCACCCCTCCTGATTCTTGCTGTTTGGCTGGAAAAAGTTTTTTTTTTTTTTTTTTTTTTTTCCAAACAGTATCCTCCTGTAAGAGGGAAGAGAGGAGCATGCACTGAGATGGGCCATACATTCTTGCTGCCTTTCTCACCATATCACTGAGTAGTTCATACCTGGTCAAAATGTAAGCCTGCAATGATGTAGGGTCGTTCTGCAAGCTGGTAAACTTTCTCCAGAAAAGACACATGCCCAATATCTGTGCCCAGGTTAAGAGAACAACTGGGAGAGAATGGGGAGTCTGTCTCCACAGGGCAGGCCTCAAGCACTCTTAATGGAAGACCGGGGAAGAGAACAGTGATAAGGAGCTTCAGGAGGAGGGAGTTCCTTTACACTGTTTCCCATGGTTCATTCTAACCAACTATTTGTCCCTACCCACTTTGAGACAAACTTTCCCATCTTTTTTTCTGTAGCCTGAAAGAACCTCAGTGGGTTTGACAATGTAATCCCTTAGGCCCTAATGTTGAAACCATTTCCAGGACAGACATCATCTACTCTTCCCCGGGGAGGCAAAGAGTAGTAGGAGTGGTGCCAGACAGAAAGATACGGAACAGGTCAAAGGCTCCAGCCACATAGATGATGGTATCTCCTGGCTCTGGCTCCTTCCCAGAAGCAAACTGGATGATCTTCTGGGATGTCTGCAAAAACTGTGACACTCCAGTCCATGGGCTGTGGCTCCTTGGGCACTGGGGACCAAGAAGAGGGTACTGGTTAGACATTTCCAATATCATATACCCAGTGAGCTCACCCTTCTACCCACCAAAAGGGACACCTCCCCAGGGGGTATAGATATTTTGGGTCCCCTCTTCCCAGTCTTTTGAAGCTGCTGTCCTATGGGACTTTCTCTCCCACCCACCTCCTTCATCCATTAGCAAATCTCATGGTTTCTTTTGGTATGGGAAGTCTACAGGTCAATAAAGGGAACATTCAATGACTTGGTCTAGGGTGCCAAATTCACAGCTCTCTTTCTAGCCTGAAGATGCTGGTAGGTACTGGTCCTGAAGATTATTCTCTTAGCCCTTAAGAAAGGGGAGAAAAAGACCAGAGCAGGGAAGAGTCAAGAGAAACCAATGAGTAATGAAACCTCTTTCTGTGCACCAATTTCTAGGCAGGCTAGCTGAGGTGTGTGGGGAGAAGAAGGGATGGGGAACAGTGACACCTGATGGAAGGGATATGCAAGGGGTAAGACCTAGCTTTAGCCTAGGAAAGCTTTAATTTGGTAAGAAAGGACGTGAAGATAACAAAAGTTGGAAGTCTTTTCAACAAGGCCATTGAGTGAAACACCAGCATCCTGGTCTTCACCAAAGGGCCCCAGATGGTCAGAGAAGTAGACAGCAAATCCCGACACATTCAATAGGACCCAGAAGCCACTGTCTTGTCACCTGGGAGAAGCCTTCTGGGCAAATACCTGCCCCAGCAGGTACTAGGTGAAGGGGCTACAAAGGGAGAGAGCCAAATTACTGTTAGAAACTTCAAATAGTGACAATCTCACATGGCAGTGTCTACTAAAACCCAGGGTTTGGCATGGGCAGGCTCAAATGGGGAGCACATGCCAGATAAAGATACCTAGTTCTTATCTGGTCCTCTCAGCACTTGCTGTGAGCACTAAATTAAATCTGAGAACTTACTAGGGGAAATTCTAGAAATTGTGCCTGATACCGTCTTGCCCACCTGAGGGCAGGTACTTTCTTTAGCTCAGTTCTAATTGGAGTCTATGGGGAAAATGCAGGGAAACCCAAAACAAGTTGGTAAAGTCAAATTCAGATAAATCCTGGAGTGACAAAATCTGCTGAGGAGAGGAGAGCAAAAAGACAGAGCTAGTAGGGTCCAGGGACTGGGTCTTCCCCTATCCTTACTCCTTTAAAGGAAGACTATCCCTCGCCTTGTGCTTTCTGGAAGCCTCAAATACATGTGAGATACTAGGTTTTTGCCACATTGTGCTTAGGTGCTATATAAGAGTTTTTCCCAGATGCTCACCTTGCCAAAGCTGTCGGTGTACTCCCGGTATTCTGAGGGCAATTCCTGCACAGAAAAGTGGAGTCAGGCCTGCAGGGCCAGCATGGCACCAGAATTCCAGACAGCATTCCTTTCCATGGCCCACTGACAGGGCTCTCCTCCCTGATTTGGAGATGTCCCTGTTGAGAAGCAGGAAGCCTGCTGCTCCCTACTTGCTGACCAGTTTCAGGAAAGGAGAGTAAGAGATTTGTTTCTCAAGACCTATAACCATCCCAACAGTACCAAATGGAAAGAAATATTCACTCCCTTCCCAACCAAGGTCTTGGCTTTCAGAAAGCAACTATATCCTAAGCCCCAGGTGCCAATGGCAAGGAATAGGAAAGGTCAGGAGAGTTACCAAAGGCATCTACATATCAAATTCCCAGAAGACCACTGCCTTCTAGGTCACTGTGAACTCACGCGGCTGCTGTGATGAGCTTTGGTCATGAGCAGCATCCGGCCAACTAGATCAGTGGTAGAGACTCCCTGGGTGCGCTTACATTCTCTGTGGAAGATGGGCAGGAATAGGATCAGTGTAGAAATGGCTCAGTTCTGGTGAGCAGTAGTGAAGGCTTCAATTGCCCAGAGTGGGATTATTTTGGGAAGGTCTATGTATCCTCCCTCCTCTAGTTAGGTGGGAAAACAAAGAATAACTTATTCTGCAGAAGATCTTTCTGATTCCCAATGAAAGACTGGAACAATGAGGGGCCATTTACTCTGGGGGAACAAAAGGACATTTAGTTCTCTGCTCTATGAGAAGAATTGTCCAAATTGTCTAATCGTCTATAAGAATTGCCCAAGCTTTCCAAGGACACTTTACTCCAGGGGCAAAGTGGCCTCATCTAGGGCTATCAATACTCAGGCTTTCAACTTTTCCTCTTCACTCAATACCATTTAAGGCAAAAACATCCTGTTTCCATTGTTGACTGAAAAGCCAGCAATTTCAACATCTTGTCTGAAGGGAAAAACTGACAAACAGGTCCTGATTTAGATCCTATTTTTTTGATTGACCACTAGATGTCTGTTTCCTGCCCTTTTTTTCCCCTTCTAAAAATCCTCACCTTCCATTGTAGAATTGATACTGTGGATTGGTTCCAAGGCAGAAAAGCAGTAAGGGCTAGGCAATGGGGGTTAAATGATTTGCCTAGGGTCTCACAGCTAGGTAGTGTCTAAGGCCAGATCTGAACCTACAACCTCCCACTTCTAGGCTTGGCTCTCAATCCACTGAATCCCCTGCTCTGTCTTTCAACTGAAAACCAGTTCCTGAGAAAGGAGTTAAGACTTAGGAGACAGAGAAGTAGCATGTTATTGTGTAATGTTTGGGTGTCCATATAATAAGTATTTTGGTTCTGTCTTTATTTTGATCTACTGCAATCTATGTATCACTGTTTTTCAAATGCATGTAGATTCTGAAACAATTAATAAAATTTTATTCTAAAGTACTACTTTAGAAACCACAGCAACTTTTATCATTATGTATTTTCCTGGTCAATAATAACTTAAAATTTATACAGCATTTTAAAGTGTTCAAAGATATTCATGTATATTATTTCATTTGAGCTTCACAACTCATTGAGGAATTATCCCTATTTTACAAATTAAGAACTATTCCTATATATACCAGCAGTACAATTAATATAAGTATTGTAATGTAGTCTGCTAAATTTTTTCATTAAAAGAGACTTTCCCCTTTTTTGACCATGGAAGAGATGGGAAAACATCCCTTTCTCCCCTCTCTGCTGGTCTACCATTTATGGGTGTGGAATACTGAATATGCTGTCAGACATAGCTGGCGTTAATTAATTTTAATATTTTTTTGTTTTACTTTTTAAACCTTTTTTACAAGGAATAGTACAACAGGTAGGGAGAAGAAGGGTCAAGGATACCTGGAAATGAAGGTTCTATAAGAACAAAAGCATCAACAAAAACAAGATTGTTAAAACTGATGCTCATTCTCAAAAAGGCTGAGGGCTACTAGTAGAGTGGGTTTGACTGTATGGGCTTGAGTGTCAGCTTTGTGTGACATTCATTCTCTGTATTACTTTCCCTATTTATAAAATGAGGGACTTCTACTAAATGGTTTCTTAAACTGAGAAGGCAGAAGGATACAGAGGAATAGGTGCTGGATTTGGAGTTAGAGGATGTGGCTTAAACCCTAGCTTCTTCATTTATTGTCCATGTGACCTTGGTCATGTGACCATGTGATCTTGGTCTTGATTTTCTCATGTGTAAAATTAAGATGTTAGATGAGGGTGACCCTTGAAGTCCTTTCCATCTCTAACTCTGTGATCCTATTATTTCTTTCTGCTAAAAAAATTTCACAAATCTCTGAAATGCTTAGTGTTATACCTATAGCACAACCTAGTGGTTACACATAGAAAATGAAAACCTTTCAGTAGGCTGTCCCCCTACTTTGTAGCTGGCCAAATTCTAGCCAATAAGAGAAAAGAAATGCAGAAACCACTCCTTATCAGCCTGATTTGAGAAGTCTCTCTCAGTGGCTACCAGGAATCAGAGAACACACTATGAAGTCATTTATAAAGTACTGTGTAAAATGGTAAAGAGTCACCAATGGAAATGTCAAGGATGATTATTTCTTCACCTTTGATTTGGTTCAGCAAACATGTATAAAGTAGTCACTCCTCTCCTTACAATTCCCTACACTCTGCCCCCCACTCCCCACCCCGTGCAGGGTGGGGCAGGGGCCTCACCTGTATCTCCCAGCCTTCTTCACTTCTTCATAGGTGTCCCGTCCATCCACAGTTAAGGTGATGTCATCTAAGAGCAGCACAATACACATACACACAAACATTAGAGGGTTAGCCTTGCCAAGACACTTCAGGACAGCCTTGGCCAAGAGCCTCAGTCTCAGAATCCACACCTTCATAATCAAGAACTCCAGGGTCAAGGAAAATGCTTCCAGTGTCTCTAAGATTTCCTGGGTCTGTTTGAGATACAACTTTTCTGAAATTTAAAAATTTTTCATCTCTGAAGAGTTATGTAGGGCCTACCCCCCCTCCCTCTAGTTGCTACATTGCCACCTTAGGACTTCCAGGATAGGGTGTGCAGCCAGGCCACTTACTGCCATGAACACAGAAATCACAGTTGTATTTGTCCAGGGTCTCCAGGGCAGTGACGTAAGGAGCACCAGGCACAATCTCATCCACCCACTTGATGGCCTGGACCATTTTGTATCTCTCCTCCTGAGTGAAGACAGGAGGGCCCTTGTGCTTGGCAATCTCCTCTAGGGCAAGGCAAAGAGGAAGAAAGAGTAGAATAATGACGAATGCTAATATTGATATCCTGAAGAATCCACAGCAAGGACTCTTGTTTCCAGCCCTCATCCAGCCACCCAATCTGCTAACGTACTTCATTACTAAACATCTTAATTTTTTGAGGTCTTGGGTTCAATTCCTAGATAATGGCATATCTTGCAATTGAGAAATTAGGGAAGCAGAGTAGGTACTTAATAAAAAGTTCTTGGTAAAACTCCTCTCTCACATTTCCCTAGTCTTTTACCTATCTAGGTTACTAGATCCAAGTAGGGAAAGGGTCTGGGATACAACTACCTCAGCCCTGGTCATCCTATTTTGCGTTCCACATTTTCACTGCCTGCAAGGGTTGCATCTTCTAAGGGAAGGTGCTATGTCTGTTTGAAATCTTGTATCACCTGACTAACTGAGAATAGCCAACACTGCAGGCCTGTGCTATCGGATGGGGAGGCAAGAGAGCTAGGAGAGGATCTGGAGCACGACAGCCTCTTACCATCAGTGTGGACCCCTACGACAAGGTAATCTCCCATGGCCCGTGCCTGACGCAGCTGGTTTGAATGCCCATAATGTACCATGTCATAGCTGTGGAAATAAATGGAGGTATCAAGCTTTGTTGAAAGGGAGGGGCAGATGTGAGTTGGGAAAGGAGGGTCTTCCCCTTTTGTTGCCTCTTTGGGGTAACCCTCTAAGGAGCTTGGAGCTACCTCACATAACTGAAGATGAGTAGGGAGGGCAGAACCTTGTGTGTTGAAGGTTCAGGAAGTAAAAGCGAGGCTGCTTAACAGCTCAAGACACTGAAAGTTTTAGAAGTCACAACAAACTCAGGTGTAGCTTGAGAAACTCAAGTATAACAAAGGGCCAGATCCTTATTGCCAAACCTAATACCGATATGAGAATTCATTATTAGTTTGGTCATGTGACCAAGTCCTATAAGGAGTTTCAGACTGATCTCCTGAGGAGTGGTGAGTAGCATTGTGACTAATCTTTTTCTAGTTGTTAGACTTCAAAGAGGGATTACATAGTATGTTTATTTCTAAACTTTAAATCTAAATTAATTTTGCAATACTCCTTATGGTTATCAGAGCTATCCTGGGAAAAACAAAAACTAAAGATAAGAATCACCTGTAGACCATTAAAGAAACACTATCCATGGCTTAAGGCTTGGAATCTCTAACTAGGGAGTGTTATTGTTTTGGAGTCTGATCTCAGCATAAATGGGGTACACCATGCCCTTCCTTTCTTCACTAAGAATGCTCACCCATGGTCTATCAGGCCTTAGCTAAGGTTCACAATCAAAGACCTTGTTCCAGGGTAGGCAATCAAAACCCAAAGAAAGTTAATTAAAATGTCCCCAAGAAAAGCAAAGAGTATTGAACAGGAGGACTGGGAATTGGGGGTAGGGTAGAAAGGTGAAGTTAGAAGAGAAGCTGAAGTGGGGTGAGCGTGAGAAGTATTAAACACACTCAGAGGAGTGAAGTCCCAGGCCCACTGCAAGCCTGAGGATTGGATCAAATAAGAGCCATTTCATAAGTAAGGTCAACAGGGTCTGCTCCAGAGTCCACTTGATAAAGGGGCAGATGGTGGGACCCACTTCTCACTTTCTTTGGCCCAACAAAAGTTAAGGGACCTGCTGGTTTTGCTTAACAAACTTTAGATTTAGAGTTCAGTAAGGCATAGTACAGGAATATGAAGTACTGATATGGTTTTGCTCTCAAGGGCCTTATATTTTTATTAGATATAGGACTTTTTTAGTCCTTTAATACTGCCATCCTTTGCTCAGAAACGCCAAACTATTTAATTACTATTGATTTAAGTAGAAAAGTCACTATTGAAAGGCGGAAAAAAGATAATTTTCCCTATAGGGCAGAGCACTTGTTATTTGGGTTGTTTTGGTACAATCTAGTTTGGGCCCCTGGCAGTGCTCCCATAGTATACTGAGAATGGCATTATGACATGAATCTGGTTCCAATAATTAAGCAATTCTGGTCATATACTCACTGAGTACCTCAGAAAACTTACTGGGATGAGAGGCAGAATACCTGGGTTATAACCCTAGCTAATCTATGGTATCGTTTCAACATCTCTCTCTAAAGAACACTCATTTTTCTTTAACTGAGACATTCAGTGTTTTGAATTATAGAAAGGAAAAAATATAATGCAGGCACATCTAACTTTGAGCAAACCTAATACCTACAAAGTGGAATTTATATAGTTCATTATAATTTATAAAACATCTCTATAATCTCATTTAATACTCTCCAAACCCCTTTGAGGTTGGTGGTAGCATTTCACAGATGAGAAAACTGAGAAATAGAGAGATTAAGTGACTTTTCTGAAGTTTCACAGCTGGCAGAGCTTGATTACAAATCTAGGACTCTTTCTACTAACCCACAACTGCCTCTGCCTATGAAAATCCAGATTTTAAAAACTGATAAGGGGTGATTAGTTCCTTCACTGGAATATATGATTTCATATAATCTACAAACTAGAGTGAGGAGAGGGCCTATATAGCATTTTAAGTGGTAAAAATGACCAAAAAGTTGATTTTCAGAAACATACACAACTGCACAATATTAAACATACCAGCTATTACATGAGTCAAATAATGTTTTATATTAGTACAAAAACAAATGGCCAGGCCCTACTAGAAAAAGCCAAAAATCCTGAATGTCTTAAGGAAACATTTTGGAGCCCTCTAAACGATCCCCCCACGATTTTAAATATTCTTAATCTTAATAAATACTAGTATGCTGTTTTTTTCCTCCATTCATCTGATAACAGAGTGCTTCGTGTACTCATAAAGGTCTGGCATTAAAAACCAAGAATTCTCAACTTCTCCACTCACTTTTACCACTGTCTCCCTTTGGGAGGATGGAAGTCAATCTCCTGATCCGAAATGCTTTTTCTGTGTTTACCTCAATCTGAATAGTCCTAAGTGTAAGGAGAAAAAAAATTTTGCACCTCTAGGAAATACTTCAGAAACAGTAAAGCATCCCATGCTTCCACTGTTGCTAGGGATTTGTAGAAGCACATGGTTCAAATTCCTCAAAAAAACCACACACAAGAAAATAAGGCTTCAAAACCATGTTTCCACCCACACTTCCCAACCAAAAACATTCCTTTTTCCCTTGACTGACCCTCAAGTTCAAAGA
Organism: Gracilinanus agilis; assembly: GCF_016433145.1. NCBI lineage: Eukaryota > Metazoa > Chordata > Mammalia > Didelphimorphia > Didelphidae > Gracilinanus > Gracilinanus agilis. The sequence continues at coordinate 226,727,158 of NC_058133.1, read as the reverse complement.
ACTACAGCATGAGATAATCTTTTCCTTTTACTAGAATATAAAAGAACCAGTTTATCTGATTTTTAAGTAAGGAGCAGGTCCCAAAGTCCACCTTATCCAAGGCTGATTACCTCTAACATAAAGGAATAAGTAGCTAATCTTGGGTTCTTCAATAGAAATTCAATCTCTTACAACAATAAACCCTTTGTAAACGCTTTTTCTCTTTTTTTAAAGCCTTTAAAGTTCTTGCTATGTATAATCCAGTTTCCTTTCCCCAGTTCAGCTCTCAGGTTCTCCAGAATAGACACTGCTGATTCCTTGACTTTCCTTTGGCTCTACCCTGTCCCAGAGATTCGGGGCTCCGGGGGCTCGGGCCCCAAAGGACCACTTATTCAAAGGCTTTAATGCGGAGGGAGGTATGGGAAAATACGTGCTTTGACTTATCCTAGCTGAGTAGACCCGGGAACTGCACCCCGGCACACCTAGCCAGGAAGGGCAGTTCTACGGAGGCCGGGGAGGAGGGACGGGACGAGGGGATGGACACCAACCGAACCTGCCGGGGCTAACTTCAGAGGGGGTGGCGGCCAGCTAAGAATCCGCTAGACCCTCCCAGAGGAGAAGTTTGAAGCCCGCCGGCCATCAGTCCACGCCAATCGTTCGGGCTCTCCCGGGTCTGGGTCCTGGCTGGGATGGGGGCTGCGACAGGACCCAGCTGGGCAAGAACATCGCCCGGCAGACCCAGAGTTACCCCGGCTCGACAGCGTTTAAAGCCCCGCTGCCTCGGGCAGGACCTGGGGCACGTCTTTCCGGGGGGCCTGCCGGCGCAGAGACAGGGCGGGCCTCAGGGCCCTGGGCGGAGGCTGGGGGTGGGGTGGGGGTGGAGGTCGGATGGAGAGACAGGCGAAGTAAGGGAAGCCAGGGAAGGAGAGAGAAGGGAACGGGCAGGAGGAGACTGGCTCAGACGTGCAGCCAGCCCAGCTCGGGAGCGGGCCGGGAAGGGACTCGGGCCCCCCTGCTCTGCCCTCTCTGCCTCACGCTCTCACCAGCCGTCACACCAGACCCGCACGGTGCGCTTGGTCCCTGGGCCAAGTTTTTTGGAGGGATCTGTGGTCCCGTGTCCGTTTCGGATCATGTCCCGACGGCGGCAATGAGTCTAACCCTTTCGTGTGCAGCGTTGCGACCGTCCAACGACTGACTACCGACTCAGAGCGGCCACAACCAGGGGTGCTACGGCTCCGGAGCCGCTGCCCCCGCCCCCGCGCACGCGCCCACTATCGTCACGTGGGGGCTCACCCTGCCGCACTGGGCCAATCGCACAACGACAAGCTCCTGGCCCTACAGCCCCGCCCTCCCTCCCGCAGTAGGCCGCGCCCCTCAGCGCGCGGTCACTCCCTTCCCTTCCACCTATGCGGCAGCCGGGTGAAGGACGCCCCTCGCTCCTCAAGCCCGGCCCAAATAATGTATCGGAGAACCAGGGCAGATTTGTACAGGGCTCAAGAGGTCCTCCTCTCTTCAGCCTGTCTACATGAATTCGCCCTGGAAGACGATGCACACAGGGCTTCTTATTTCATCTTCTCCACCTCCTGGAATTTTGGAGCAAGAAGAGAGTGAAAGGGTTGGCTCCCTAACTAATCTAGCCCAGGAGATGGGGTGGGCCTAGGAACTTAGGAAAGTTAGTTAGACAGCTAGTTATCAACTTGGCTGTACTGCGATCCTGACCAGGACCAGGCTTGCTCTCTCACATTGTATCCCTTTTTCTTGGGAGCCTTATTAAAAGTAGTCCTCTTTTCTGACTTTTCCATCCCTGGTCGAGGTCACAAGGCTTCTTACTCTACCTAGTATTGTTTTCATAGTATGTTTAGGGAATGGAGGAGGAGTCCAAGGTACGGGAAAAGATCGGGGAATGCAATTACATACAGATTTACAGGCCGTTTTTTCCCCTAGCTAATGACTCAAAAAAAAAATGGGAAGAAAAAGAAACACACCAAAATAATCAAGGTATTGAAGAGCTGTTTAATTGAAAAAAATGAAAGGATCTGCTTAGAGCTTATAGAGAGGATAAAAGCCACCCTTTTACTGTAGACCCAAATACAGAAAAAGATATCTAGAGTTAGCAACGTTTTTAGTAACAAGTGGTAGAAATACAGTTCGGGGCCCTAAGAGCAGTCTGGTGAACTGAGGTAAAGGCAGCTGTGTATTTCTTCATGGCCAGCCAGATGTGAAATATCACTGAGTCCTTTATCTTATAGAAAATTGTTAGTCGGCCACTTCCTCACTCAGGGTCTAGATGAACTGGAGATGTCATCAATAGACCCTATTCATGATTGAGTGCAGTTTGTAGCACAGAAAGTGGTACAAAGAGCTAGGAGATAGGCTTTGAAGGGGGAAAAAAACCCAGAAAAATTGCTAAAAATCCCAGTACAAAAATTTCATCCATTATTCCCCTTCACCAGTCACATGGAGGTTAACTTTACCCTTCATGGTGACTTTTGACCCCTGAATAAGGTTTCCTGAAGTTATTTTCAAAGTGCCAACTGTCTATTCCCAAAAGGTATGAGGCTACACTTTTTTCCTCTTTGTGCCTTTGGTGCAGCCCCTGCCAAACCAGCCACCTGAGCATGGTACTGAGCTAAGCGGAGCCTCTTGCTCTTTATGTTCCCTGGATTGAATCTCTTCTGCATTCTGTGGGGGAACCAATGGCTTTCGGCTGTGGCTTCCTTCTTCGTCAGCACGAAGAGGAGTTGCCAGAGAGAAGATGGGGTCCTGCCACCTACCAAAAGGGAGAAAGATACATTAGGTACCACCTCAAGGCGAGCACTTGAATCTGATTAAAAAATTCTCCATTACAATGTGTGGCTGAAATGGGAATCAAATGAGAATGTCAGAAATAGTAACTCACTCTTGCTACTTACAAGCAATCATTTTTTCATTTAACTTCCCTCCCCTCCACCAAACCAAAACCATATTAATTTACAACAATGGAAAGAAGGCCAATGTGTTAAGTATAGCCTATGGGAAACCCTTACTATCTTATAATCTAGTATAGGTTCCAAGGCAGAAGACCAATTAGGGCTAGGCAATTTGGGGTTAAGTGACCTGCCCAGGGTCACACAGAAGTGTCTGAGGTCAGGGTTGAACCCAGGATCTCCTGTCTCCAGGCATTCTATTTCTTCTGGGTCACCTACTTGCCCCTAAAATAAGTTTTAAAGAAATTAATTAATTCAAATATTAAATACTTGATGCTAGATGTTGAAGGACTTACTAAATTTAGATAAGATATAGTCCATCCCTGCCTTCATGGAGCTTACTATCTAAAAAGGGTATAAGTCACAGATAATTGTAATATACAATGCACAAAAGTGCTGTATGAAATTCAAAGGTGGAAAGGGCTTCATGAATTTATATTTGAGTTGGGCTTTAAAGGATGTCATGTTTGTACTATAAACTAAGAACACACAGAATCTGTTTGTCCAATGACATTGTCTGTGTTGATTGCAACAAGTTCCAGACATTACAAGGGATCCAGAGGAAGGCCTTCAGCATGCCAGCTGACCACTAGATTGTAAAATCACTGAAAAAGTTTCAGCCTAACTATACACAAAGGAAGAAAGCAAATATATAAAGAATATCTGTTGTTAAGGCTTATGATACTACAGTTGGATGAACACTCCATAAAGCTATCTATACATAATGATCAGTATATTACTGAGGGGTACATATTATTTAATGTACTAATCAGTATGACCAATGTATAAGATACCCACTGATTAGTGCATTCTGTAATACATACTGCTTAATAATATACTGATCAAGATCTATTGTAGTATATGTGAAAAGCTAGGTGGCACAGTGGATAAAGTGCCAGGCCTGGAACTCAGGAAAAGGAATCTTTCTGGCTTCAAATCCCAACTCAGACACTTCCTAGCAGGTGACCCTGGGTAAGGCATTTATCCCAGTTGCCTTAGTTTCCTCATCTATAAAATGAGCTGGAGAGGATAGGACTGAAACTATACAATAAATTATATTACATATCATATATCAGGCATACCGATTAGGGTATATTACTAATAAATGAGCTCTAGTGACTGTTCACTTCCAAATGCACATCATAAGTTGTCTTTTTATTTTTAACCCTTATCTTCAGTCTTAGAATCAATACTAAGTATTGGTTCCAAAGCAGCTCATACTTCATAGTCTAATCTTCTCTCCCATTACTATAAATTAAAAAGGTTTTGCTGGTCTCAATACTCTTTACTCTGTGAGTATATTTATGAGGAATAGATCAGAAAAGTGTTTTACAGGGGGGCAGCTGGGTAGCTCAGTGGATTGAGAGCCAGGCCTAGAGACAGGAGGTCCTAGGTTCAAATCCGGCCTCAGACACTTCCCAGCTGTGTGACCCTGGGCAAGTCACTTGACCCCCATTGCCTACCCTTACTAATCTTTCACCTATGGGTCAATACACAGAAGTTAAGGGTTTAAAATTTAAAAAAAAAGGAAAAAAAAAAGAAAAGTGTTTTACAGAAAAACAAATGGGTTATTCTACTACTCTGGTAGTAGTTTAGTCTGTCTTGGATGGACAATGAAAGAAGGACCATAAACTGGGCTTAGAGTGGACAAAGAGAAGGGGCTAGACTGCTTCTGGGAAATAGTACAATCTTTTAAATGATCTCCAAGCTTCTCCTTGGATTAAAAAACTAAGATTCTTCTGGTAATACTATATGTCTTTGAACTCTGGTATATCAGTCTTCAAAGTATTAAAGTTACAAGTTACCCAGAAAGCACTGATGGACAGAAGTAGGCTGCAGCATATTAACAAGGAAGAATTGCATAATAATTAAAAAGATATTGTCAGAGACTGTATTACTGGAAAAGAAGGTAGGTGGGATTACAAAAAGGAGGATAAGTAATGAGTAAGTAGCCTGTGTACTCCACCAGTGCCCACACAATATAAAGGGATTTAGAGGAAGGCCCTCAGCATATTGGGCAGATAAGGAACAGAAGAGTAAAGAAGAAAAGTAGCACAGGATGAAGTTTGTGATCTAAGCCATTGTTAGCCCTACATCAATGTGATCATTTATCCATCATAGTACTAAAGTTTATAAACTAAGCCATGGATAAGAAATTAATAAAATGTGCTAAGTTTCTAAAAGTACACAGTCCATATTACACAATACCTAGCATTACACAACACCATTATACATGTCCTTTAAATATAAAAATTACCAGGTCCAGAAATTGAAGGAATAATTTATAAATGAAATTCTCTACTTTAAAAAGCTACTAATTTTGGAATGGACTCTTCTTGATTAAAAGAAAAAATAAATAATTTTAATAGTAAAACTGGGCTATTTGATTAAGTTGTGAAGAGAATTAAACTCACAAACTCACAAACTTCCAAAACAACTTATTTTTATTTCCCTGAAGTATAAATCTTATTTCTACCAGCAGAAGACATGAATGGATCAGCATATAAAATTAACTATAGGTTACGTTATCAAAATCTATCTAAAACTTCCAGTCAGACTTCAGTCTTCAAGTGCAACCAACCTTAGAAGCAATTACATCAAATGCTTTTGAACCTCAGCCACTCCCTTAGGTTTAAACTAACCTTACAACTTCATTAACAACCAGGCTGCAAGGGAGAGAACAGGAGGTTTGGAGAAATACATAATAAACAAGCAGGATAGTTTTGAAACAGACAAATTTATTATGTACTTAAGAAGGGGCAAACTATCCCCAGTAAAGATTTGCTGTTTTATATGTAATCCTTTTTCGTTCCTTATAATGAGAAAATGCTCACATTAATCACTGTTTTTATACAATAAAAAAACCAAGTGAGCCATGAGAGGCAACCGTGTCCATCTGTACACATATTGCCTATTAAGGCAAGGGAACTAAGGGCTACCCAGCTCAGGCTAGGGAACCTGGGTCTCAGTCACACCACTCACCTATTATAGGAGGGAATCTCAAGACCCAGTTCATCCATTAGCAGCTGCATAACATCATCACATTTCCCATGAAGTTTCAAGGCAGCCAGGTCATCCTTTGGTGTCCACTGAGGACGGACAAATAAACAAACAAACAAAAAAGAATGCATAAAGGTATTTCTCAGTGTGGTAAAACTACTATGACTAAGCCTTGTGTGGGAGAGGTGAAGTGGAATTGGAAGGAGTTACTAAAATCGAAACCCTTTCACCCTCTTCCAATGCCTGGAATTCTGGAATCCTATCTCCCCATACCCTACAATTTTTGTGTTTTGACAGATTACTTATCATTTGAAGCTCAATGTAAAAGCTACCTCCTTCATTAAGTCTGATCCCCACCCCCAACCCAGAAATTATTTTTCTGTCATCAGATTGTATGCTATTTTATCTTGCTTTTATGTACTTATACTTTTTTTTTTTTAACCCTTGTACTTTGATGTATTGTCTCATAGGTGGAAGAGTGGTAAGGGTGGGCAATGGGGGTCAAGTGACTTGCCCAGGGTCACACAGCTGGGAAGTGGCTGAGGCCGGGATGTACTTATACTTTGATTTGTATATTTATAAACATTTATTTTCCAGGCCAGCATATAAACTCTATAAAAGCAGGGACTACATTATCTATGTTTTTATTTCATCTTGTGCTTGGCACACTTATTTTTAAACCCTACTGTGTATTGATTCCAAGGCAGAAGAGCAGTAAGGGCTAGGAAATGGAAGTTAACTGACTTGCCCAGGGTCACATAGCTAAGAAGTGTCTGAGACCAGATTTGAACCCAGGACTTCCTGTCTTCAGGCCTGGCTCTCCATCCACTGAGCCACCCAGCTACCCCCCTTTGGAACATTCTGATTGTGCACTAAACACAGTGTTTTGGAGTGAATGAATAACTAAACCCTTTCTTGTTCTGTATTTGTCACTAACCCCACCCTCATCACTCCACATTCTTTTTATTCAGCATTCCAATTCCCCTACACTTGATATAGTAGGTGGATATTTCCAGTCACATTTCAATTTTCTCTGATGTTACCTGTAAATTTACTATGTAGAGTTTAGGCCGCCGGCTAGGAGGTTTAGTCATGCACCAGAGACATGGATACTTCTTCAGCACCTATTATAATCCAAAGAAACAAGACTATTGAAAGTTGCAATTTAAGACTGAGCCTAAATGTTGGAAGAAAGAAGTAACAAATTCTGAAATAGAATCTGCTCGTTTATTTTCATCTTGTACCTTTAAGCTGGATCCCAAACACAGAATAGTGTCAGCTTTGCTTGCTGCCTCGGTTGCTGCTTCCCAGTTCAGAGGCTGCCCCAAAATTCCCCTCTCACCAAAATGCACAATGGTATCTCGTAGTTGTGCCCCACATTTATGACAGGACCGGCCTGTCTGGTGTCTATGTAAGGCTGTTCGTTCAGTCACATCAAATACTCTCAAGTACTCTCGATTAGGAGTGCAAGAGGTACAGACCTGAGGAGAGAGGAGGCCTGGTGAACTAGAGTTTAGTGTGCTCTCCCTCAAAGTCTCCCAAGTCCTGGCTGTGGCTGCTCACCTCAATGTACATGTTCCCATGAAGCTCTGAAATTGCTGAGCGGGGCAATCCACTCCTTAAATGAAGTCCATCACAATTCTGGGATACTACATGCTGTACCTTTAAGGGAAGAATATGGGTGGGAAGACAGCAAGATATTCTGAAGAGTCTTCCCACCTTGGCTCAAGGTCAGCACTGCAAAGAGCTCAGACCTAGGGCAACATTAATTTTGCTGAAAGCCTCAGGATGTGAAGAAAAGTGTTAGATCCCACTAAAGAAGCAGGACTGAGTCCAAGCACAAATTGGGTAAGACACCTAAAGCTTGGCAGAATTCTTGTAGTATAGAGGTTGCTGCTGCCTTTGAAGTGTCATAAGCCATTAGAGGAATCAGTGTATCATCTACTTTCCCTCACTGCCACTGAAGATTCTCAAGGTTTTAGGTGAGAGTTAGGAGTTATAGTGCCTTAGGAGAAAACTATTCTGTGTTATTACATCTAATTTCCCAAAAGGCCCAGTTAGATTTACTCCTGGCTTTTTGCATGAAGTTGCTGAACAAGGTCAAAGGAGCCTCTTCTAAAATTGCTATGGCTCCTGAAATCCATGGGAGTAAGTCAAGAAAAGGCAGAGGGATGATGTTACTGTTGGCCTTAGTGCTAAACCTGGCCTGTTTCAGAGTTCCTGCTGGAAGAAAGGCTTCCTCTGAATTAGTCATTTCAACCTAGGGAGTGCCTAGCTCACCTTGGTAGCCAGACATCAGAGAGAATTCAACCAGGATGATTAAACCAGCACAAACCTAGAAGCTAAACCTAGGAGGGCTTCTCAAACAGGGGGAATCAAAAAGTTTTGGAACAATGTAGAAGAAAGAGTTAGGTTATCTCTTTCAGGCCCTAGAAAACAGGAGTGCTAGAGACCCTGGACTCTTACCAGCTTCTGCTCATGTAAGCGGGCGATGCTCATGTGGGTGAGGGTAGGCTCCGCCTCACTCAGATCGGCAGCACTGCCAGATGGAAGGGAAAAAGGGAAAGGTGAGGAGGAGCTGCCAAGTTCAGGTTCACACTACATCTGACATCCCTCCACTTCACAGGGAAGGCCTCTGTAGCCTGCCTAGGAGGTAGAACAGGGGCAGAGAATTAACTTTTGCTTTTTGTTTACTTACCTAATGCTCCTCCCTTTCTGAAGCAGGGTCCACACTCCATTAGGGCCCCGGTAATCTGGGATGGAAGCTGCCTGCATGGCCAGGAAACACATGAAAGGAAAGACAAGCACAAGGAAGGGTGTCAGCTGTAGCTACTGGCAGAATTCCAAGAAGAGGTAGCAAAAAAAAAAGATTGAGCTGCTACAAAAAAAGCCATTATACCTCATTTCTATACATACACTCAGCTCCTTGAGATGATGGATTATTTCATGCTTTGTATTTTTAACCCCAGCATTTAACACATAGTAGGTGTTTAATAAATGCTCTCTGACTGATGTTTTCAGCTTCAGGACAACTTGTGCCTTATGAATCCCTAAGTGAGAGAGGATTGCCATCCAAATTCTTACATTTTCCTTCAAGTAGTTTCTATTCCCAGGGTTGTGGTAAAACTCAAATGAGATAGTATTTATAAAGCATTCTGCAAACCTTTTTAAAGTACTATATAACTATTAGCTATTATTTTTTCTCTAAGCTAACACTTTACACATTGCCAAGATAGAATGAAAATTAACTAAATTTTCTGATCTTCTAATCTAAACCACACTATGTATTATCCTCCATCTTAGAGAATAAGATGCAGGAACAGGACATCACCTGGCCTTTGAGCTTGATTCCATTTGACTTTTGAGGAGGCTATTCATTCGTACACTGCTGCTGTAGCCTAGATAATTAACTTCTATTACAATGGGCAGCTCTGGTTCTCCTAGAGTAGAATTTCTAAAGTGGCAATACTCAAAGACTCCAGCTGCATATGGCTTTCTCATGTGCCACTTAACAATGCTTTAAGGCCTCTTATTACTGTATTAAATATTAATCTGACTATAGGGAACATAATAACCATGTAATTCTTCTGGTTAGTTGTGATAACAAAAGTTGTTTGATTCACACAGAATTGTCAGTACTAGAGTTAGAGCAGCTATAAAAAACTCAACTAAATTAGTAAGCTAATAAACATTTCAAAGTGGTAATATGGTAAATGACCATCTATAACAAGGTATGAGTTGACCTAATTAAACCTCTTCTCCTTATCCTATGTATTTTTTTTCTCCTTATTCAAAGTCTTTTTTCAATTTTAAAAACAGTAAGCAATGGAAAATCCAGGGTTTTTTCCTCCACACTTGGGGACAGAATGCTGAAGAGTCAGCTAGAAGCAGGTGTTCTTTCTACTGTATCATGCTTTAGAATGTAGAAGAGAGGTAATTCTAGTGATTGGGGATCAGGAAAATTGGGTTCTAGTACCATCAGTGCCACTGTATAATGCGGGCCAACTAATTATGATTTTATTTAATGATTTTAACTTCTCTGAGCATGTTTCCTTACCTACAAAATGAAGAAGGTGGGAAAATGAGCTAGATGATGATGGTTCTCAGTACTCTTTTATTGTTATCACTTTCCTTTCCCTCTCTTTCCCCTAATCCTTAGTTAACCTTTATTATAAAATTTAAGGCCCTGAGCTCCCTGAAAGCAGGGACTTTGTTTTTTGCCTTTCTTTGTATTCCCTTACTTTGCACAGTGCTTGACATCTAATAGGTGCTTAATAAATGCTAGTTAAATGATTGGATATTTGCTTTAATTTACTAAATCCAATGCAAATATTTAAATATCTACTATATACAGGTTCTATGCTAAGTATCTCATTGAAACTTAGTTATAAGTATTTAGTTCAATATTTTATATTGTAAAGCAATAGTTAAGTTGTTTTCTTGAGTATGAGCTTTAGCTGATTTGCTGTGGATCTCTTTATTTAGAAAAAAACATTCCTACATCAAGAATAAACCAATGGTCCCCAGGGGGCACCATCCACAAACCTACTATTCTACCTGTGTAAGACAAGTGATCCGAAGAGTTCCAAAACCAACAGTCTCTTATTGGCTCTTCCAGGAAGAATCCCTGACAGTCAAGTTAACTATAAGGAACACAACAATATCACTCAATTCCCTACCGTGCTAATTCCTGCTCCTGTGTAGATGACCAAATGTTTGGCATTTTGGACAGCTACAGCCAATTCCTTCACTTTCCTCCTTAGCTCCCCTGGGTCATCACACACCTAAGGAGACACAAAAAAGGTGGTCAAAATCCCCCCACCCCTCCCAGAATGAAACACATCGAAGACCAAAGAGCTGTAAATGGGGTAAGGGGTGGTGGCAGGGTCGGGGTGGTGGGGTGGGGTTCAGTTGTGGTGGTGTCAGAGACCCTCCTGTCCTTTCCCCAGAGCCATGTTTTTCTTCTTCCTTTTTCAGTTCTAAGGCTTGATCTTTCTTCCCGAAAAAAGCATGCGCTCAACTTAGGGAAAAGAGGGCTCTGTGAGTCCGGCAGGGCTAGTTCAGAAGCAACAGAGGAGGCGCAATCGAAGTCCCCAAGGCTCCAGGGAGCCTTGAGATCGTATTTCATCGCCCCCGATTCGGGGGTGGCCAGGGTCTGGCAGTGGAGCCTAGAGGCCGGGGAGAGTCCGAGAGGAAGGGACCCGCAAAGGCAAAGCCGGCCGGAAGCGGGACGGACGCGTACTCGCCTCCTGCAGCCGCCGCTTCAGGCCCTCCCGCCGGCGGCTCCGGCCCTGCAGTTCCTTCACCAGCTCTTCGCTCTCGGCCAACAACCGGCACTCCTCCGCGCTCCGCTCCGCCGCCGCTTTCTTCAGGATCCGGGACACCTGTGGGGGGAGGGGGCCCCGACGGCCGTGAGGGAGAGCTGGGCCGAGCTGTGCGTTCCCGAGGGGACGCCCCAGTCTGTACTGGGCCTACCTGACGGAGCCGGTCTCGCTGTTGCTCCTCCCGCAGTATCTTATCCCTTTCGGCCGCTTTCCTCTCCGAGCGGCTCAGACCGTCGGCGGCCATCGCTCCCCTAGGCAACCGGCCGCGCCGCTTCCGCCCCCCGAAGTGAGAGGCGCGCTTGCGCAGCTGAAGCTCCGGGCCCCGCCCCTCGCTCCTCCCCTCCCTCCCGGCACTCCACAGGAGAGAGAGGGAGGCGGTGGTCTCTTTAAAAGGTTTTTATTGATCATATACAAAATAAAGAAAACCTTATATATCACAAACATACACTATATACAGCAATAAATACCCGGGCGGCCCGGCCCCGGGCCGCCCCGCCAAGACAATAATTTAGCAATAAATACTGAGCCGGGCTGGGGGAGGAGGCACCAAGAGATCGACCCTGGTGCCCAGGTCTCCCCTACCCGTGCCCAGACCCCAGCCTTGCTCGCTTCAAATCTGTAAAAAAAAAAACAAAGTAAATTCCAAGGTGGCTCGCCTATACTCGCTCTTAGTGGCTTCAGCCCCAGGCAGAAGCCCTTGCTCAAGGCTGCCTTCTCTCCCCTCAACCCCAACCCACTCAAGGCCAAAAGCAAGGAAGCAACAGAGCTAGGCACACCAAGAGCAGCCTTTGTCTGGCGGCTGGATGCTGCCCTAGTCCCCTTCCCATTTGGTAAAGGCTTAAGAGCAGAGGGGAAGAGGAAGAGGTGGAATGGTGGGGCAAAGTCCCCTCTGTGCCAAAGAGAGCTCACAGCACCCAAGATGGGAAGCACCCACCATGGAAAAAGGCTTCATTGAAGACTCACAAACCCCTTACCTCTCCTTTCCCACCACTCCCAACCAACTGAACTTGGAGTTTTGGGTGGCTATGGCTGCTGCAAAGATGGGATGGGGATTCAGATACTGGCAAACACAAAGGAGCACACACTCAGACAGGCACACAAGCAAGGGACAAGTGGAGAAGCAGTCTCAAGTGTATAATCCAGCCCCACCTCCCCACCATGGGCTTTCCTCTGGACCCATCTCTGTGAAAGTCTCAGCTGTGCCCTTAGTAATTTCCATCTACTTATGCCCATGCTACTGGAAACTGACAGGAAAGGAAGAAAAAGCCATAAATTCAGTGGCTTCTGGGGAGAAAAATCGTTAATGTGTCAGTTCCTTCCAACAAACCACAGTCTAAAAAAGTAACTCAAACTGCCACAGAGGAACGATCCAGCATGATCTTACCTCCCATAGCAGCCTATGGTCAACAAAAGCCATAGAGCCAAGCACTGGGAAAACTCAAACAAACTACTGATGGGCATTCCTGAATCATGAATAATAGTAGTAATAACCAAAATGAAAAACAGCCCGTCAAGATGATACATTTGGAGACAGGTAGAATCTACAATTCCAGGAAGCACCACACATCACACACCACACATATAGGTCATGTTCTTACACAAATGGCAACACATCCCCTGGAATAGCAGCAGCCAGAGGCCCTTGGAGTGTATCTGTTCTGCAGCCAGGGCCCCTCACTCAAGAATAAACCTATTCTTCGTTCCACAGATTAATTTAGAGGATGCTCTGAGCCCCCTTAGGTGGGCTAAGTGGGGTTTAGAGCAGGGTAGGAGAATGGGAGAAATACACATCACGGTATTACTTTGCAGATGTGTTTGGAAGAATGGCCCCAGCTGAAGCCCTCAATTCGTCGTCAAGAAAATTCAAAGGAAAAAGAAAATGAACACAACACTCTCACAGCAGGAAACTTGAACAAATGAAGACCAGGAAAACACAAAACATCCACACATGGACACAGTATCTATTCTAGAAAAAACAAGATGAAGGACAAGGCACACCCACAAAAACAGGGTGACACCTCAGGCCTGGCTGAGATGGGAGTGGACAAACTCCCCTCAATCTGGGGAAAACATTCCCTCAAACACGTCAAAAGAAAAGCACGTATATCTTGATATGTCACAATTCCAGAAACAGCAGCACTAGACAGGAGACAGGGACTCTGGTTTGGGCTCTAACATGCAGAAGAAGTCTCTTCCCTCCTCAATGAAGATTAAAAATCCACATTCTTGCAGACCTCCCTCTCTGGTTATGCATACATCTCTCTCCCAGCCCTATAAGGTCCTTCTTTAGTGCCCAAGCTGAGAGGTCCAGAGAACTATTCAGTTATAGCCCTATAGCTAAGGATAAAACTGGCGATTGCATTTAAAACCAAAAAAAGGGTGGAGGTGAGCCAGTTCCTGCCCTGACCTGGCATGCTGTAGTGGAAGGAATTCTGGACCTAGAGTCAGAAAGACCTGGGTTTAAATACTGCCTCAGGAACTTACCATCTGTGTGACCACAGGCAAGTATTTAACCTCTCTCCTCTCAGTTTCCTCAACTGCAAAATGAGGGAGTTGGATATTCTAAATCTAAATCTCTCATTTCCCCTCCCTTGTCCCTCCAAGTCAGGTCTACACTAGACTTTGAAAGCTCTCTTTTGGGTAACTTAAGTCATTCTTTGACCCTGCTGACAGCCAATGTGAGCTGTTTATTAGCGTGGAAGAAAATAGACTTTATCACAAGTTACTTGGATCAAAGCTGGTGATTTTTTCCCTGGCCCAGCTTACAATGTGCAAGTTTCTATTCAACCCTTCCCTCCCTGTAGGGGTACCCCTATCCCAATCCTACCTCTATCTAGAGGAATAGTCTAGCCACACCTTTATATAGCTATAATGCCCTCAGCAAGACCCACCTTTCACCCTGAATCTAGTTTAAATTGCCAGTTAGGTGGAACCCAATGGGAAGAGGTGGACAATGCTCATATTGCCAGAATTCAGGCTAAGTGTCCGCCTTCAAAGTGGGCATTTATATAGCTGAGCAATCCAGTTACTGCTCAGACCCCTATCCCAGACTTGGCACTTTTGAACATAGCACTAACAAGAGCTTCTTGAGCCAAGATGGAGGGACCAGCTATCTCTGTTGTGAGGCCAAGAGAAAATATTTGGCTCAGTTCCAAGAGGGAGAATTCTCTGAAAGCTGAGTGGCTAATCTCTGGAAGACAAAAAGACTAAAAAAGGGCAAGAAGAAGGATTCAGGTCAAAAAGCTGCCAAGATGTTTGAAGGTGGTAGCATGGGTTGGGGAAAGTGGAAGGGAAAAGGAACTAGACAGAGCACTAAAAACTGTTTGGCATCAAGTGAAACTTCTCACCAGGCCACCCAAAAGAAAGTAGAATAACAACTGAAGCAGAGGTGAAGAAATGTGTTATTTCATATACCACAGAATTAGAGGGAGTATGTACAAATTCCCCTGAGGGTAATTTACCATTACTGATCTTACTTAGAGATAACTATGGGATGATTTCCTGCCCCAGATTCAAGTTTTGGCTAGAGGATTTCACCTGAAGCTTCATGTCTAGCTTCTTCATCTGAAGTCTAGGAATAAAGTAGTGGCCAGACTGGATACCAATTAGAGCTTGCATCATGTCAGGGAGATAATGAGGAAGACAGCCAGGAAAGACAGTTAAACTATACCCCAAATTTATACCTATGGCAACTCCTTGGTCCCTGAAAGTCTACCACCCCAGGATATAGGGAGGAGAACGTGGAAGCTGCAAGGATGTCTGTCTGTGCAGACAGTCCCTGAATGTCACTTCTTCTGCCATGGGGCATCAGAGCACAAAGGAAAAAAGCCAAGGTATCTATTCATGAGTGATGAGAATGGTCCAGCCCTACATCTCATCAACATGATACATCCCATCCAAAGCCAAAGTCAAATCCTTGCCAGCCCTAGAGAGTGTTTATTCTGGCCTTTGGGTTTTTGCCAACAGGGGACTCGGAATGGATCAGATAAGGAAAGAGGCAGAAAAGAGAGACTGGGTAAGCACAGATCCTGTATCCTCCATATAATTACTGCAACTAGAAGCTCTAGGTAGCCAGTGCTGGGAATCCAGAAAAAAGCAAAAGAAAAAACAAAACCAAAAAACAAACACGGGAAGAACAGACACAAGAGTGACACCCACATGTCAAAGGTCACCAGAAGCACCAGCACGCTACCGCCACACAAGACCTCACCAGGCACGGACGACACCACGGCCACCGGCAAAGAGACGGAAGCAGAAAGGGCAAAAGAGTAAGTCACTTTTGGTACAATTGCAAAAGAGATATCAAAGAACGTTAGGACTCGCCATCTGGTCGGTTTTGTGGTTAGGGTTTTTTTTTTTGTCTTTTTTTTTTTTTTAAACTAAGTTTTATAAATAATGTCTGATAACTCTGTGTTTATAAAAACTAAACTCCAATAGCCACAGAGAATTGTCCAAAGAAAGGATTTACAGCAAAGGATTCCCCCCTAGCCCCCAAGTTCCTCTCTCTTTTTTTAAACTAACAAAGTTTCTAGGATACTTTTTTTAAAAACATTTTCCATTTCTATGGTCAAATACTCCTCCTATTCTGTGTTTTTAAAAAGACAGTTTTTTAAATACTCTGCAGCTTTTTCTTCTTTAGTCTTTAAACATATAATTTAATAGCTTCTTCAAAGGAACTTTTCTCTTTTAAATAAAGGACCATTTAACCACACAAATAGGTTGTGTAAACAGTGACACGGGACCCATTGCTAAGACACACTGTACACACCTTTCAAATACGTTCACAACTAGTGATTTTGGTCTTGTTCAGTGCAACGTGTCAGGCACAAAAGCCGTGGCTATTGGCTCACAGCCACTATATGACACCCCAACCTCCCTCCACCAACCAGGGAAGCACCACTTCACTCTCCCTTGCCACACTAAGACATTCTGCACTTTCCCCACTAGAACAAGGCCCATCTGTTTCCACAAGGCTGAGCTATTCAACTTGGGTTTGTCTATAACAAACCATTCCTGACAGAACAGTTCCCAAGGTGGCATCCTAGCTCCTGACACTAGGGGTAATGAGGACAGCACTCTGAGGTCTGGGAGGCCATCTGGGGCTCAAGAATAGACAGGTCCCATCCTCCCAAACTGGAACCTCCCCTCCCCAAATACAAAGGTGTCCTAGGACATTCTTTCTATGCCCACAGGGGCACAATGGGACTCCATGTCCACCTGGCCTTAGTACCCAGAGGAAGAAAGGGGGCCACCCCATGTCACTGCCGCACCGACCAATCCCAACGCACAAGACACATGACGATAATGATGAAATCAAAGGGGGCTCAGCCCGGCACCCCCGGGGTGGGAGGTTGTGCTTTGCAGGGAAGAGGTGGGAGAAGAGAAGGAAGAGAGGTGGGGACAGGGCTGCTGAAATTGCCTTGTGCCTAACCACCCCACATATACCCGCTGCCACCGGGGAGCACACACACACGTCACTACGACCTCGCGTCCGTTTTCGACTTCACTATTGTGATGACACTGGTGGCAGCCACCTTGCCAGGGACAAGGGGCCCCATGCTGGCAGTGATGGGGCCCCGGGCTGGGGTCACAGGGCTTCGGGCCACGGTCCTCGCAAAGTTCTGCAGTGCCTCGTACTTGGAGCGGAGGGCATCCAGTTCCAGCTTCATACTGGCATTCTCGGAGGCTAGCTTTTCTACCTCTTGCTGGAGCTCTGCCTTTTGTTTCTCTAGCTCTTCTTTCTGGGTGACCCTCTTCACCCGGCAGCTAGCAGCATAGCCTCGGTTTTTAAGTGTGCGACGACGTTGCTTCAGCTGAATGATTTCCTCCTTGGATAGGCCTCGAAGGTGCTGGTTCAGCTCACGTACAGACATTGTAACCAGCTCCTCATCTGTCAGGCTGGTGCCATTCTCACCTGGCTCCCTCTTCACCTTTTGAGGTAATGAAAAAGGTACAATCATTAGCCCTGGAAACTCATTCCCTACCATAAGACACAAACTACATGCTGCTTCTCCCTCATATCTGGCTCCTTACCCTTTTACCACTCACCTTCAAGGCCTTATTTCCTTTACTGGGGGTCGTCATAACCTGGGAGCCACGACAGTTACTCTCTATAAAAAAGAAAAGTTGTAGAGTTAGGGAATAATTCTAAGATCCTTCATTCTATCAAAAAGAATAACTCAACTCTCTGTTCAGTTGATCCCATCAAACCACAGCTGTTCCCCTTTTCTTTGCGCCCCATTTAGATAGGTTTATATAGCTATGATTTCTAAGATCCTTTCCACATCTAAAAATTCAGATGCCCACACCACAGTTTCATATTTCTCAATCTGGCTGGGCCTACTTTCTCACTACTACTACCACCAGTCCAATTCCCCAAACACCTGAGCCACCCACACCAGAGCAGACCTCTGCTTGACCTTTTGCTCCTTTCCTTTGAGAATTGGGGCTGGGGCCAGTAAGGTCAGATGGGTATAGAAAGAGTGAGAAGAGTCAGAGGTGGAAAGGGGAGACAGATCAAAGGGAAAACAAGAGAGGTGGAGGTAGAGATTAGGAGGAAAAAGACCAGGGAGGGGCCAGCCTAGAAGGAAGCCAGGAGCTTTAAAAATAACTTGGCAGCTTCAGAGAGCGGCTATTCCTAGCGAGTCATGCTGACTCAGCACATCACTTTGCTCTCCCTCACCCACTTTGGCAATCCCAAAGCCCAATCAGCCAGCAAGGCCCAAGGGACCCAGACAGCCTGAGTCCATGTGTTAGGGAATGGAAGATCAGTCAGCAAAAGGCATCCTGCATGACAGCTGAATGAAGGAATGCATACTGAAGTTCACCCCCCCCCCCCAAACACTTCTCCTAGTCCATGGAAGGCTGGCTCCTGAAGGTGAGAAAGGGGCATGAGGAGAAAGCCTTGCCTTTGAGATCCTTTGTTTTAAAGCTGAATAACCATGTGAATAGCCCAGACCAAATTTTACTTAGCTTTTAGGGAAGTGAGATTTGAAAGTTTTCTACTATAGTCTTTACAACCCCTGCCTAAGAAATAAGCTTTGAACAGACTTTTAGCCTGAGAGATGCTGCCTGACTCCACTGGTCCTTATTTTGGTGGACTTCACAAGACCATATATAGATTCAGAGCTGGCAGGAACCTCAAAGGTCATCTCATCTAGTCTACTTCTCTTACTTACAGATGAGGAAATGAAGACCCAGAGAAGTTAAAAACTACTTCTGTTTGAAGTCTCATAGGTAGTATAAGTTTAGGGATGTCAAATTCTGTACTGTGCCATGAAACCTGCCAATCTTAGACTATCTTAAAGAAGATTCCTCTTTGCCCATCCTGCCAGGTCCTGTTTGTTCATGTGGTAATTGTCCCTAGTCCTGTGGCTTTAGGTTGCAAAATCTTAGAGCTCCTACTTACCCCACATAGTTTCACTGCAACTAGGGTTATTTCATAAGGCCCCCACTAGCACTAAACACTCAGAGGCCCTGCTTAGACATAAGCTAGCCAAAGACTGGGGTGGGGAGGTGCCATTTGGGCCACTAATTACTCTCTGAATAGTATCTGCTGCACATTTATACTTGACTCCTGCTGGGAATAAACTTTCCATGGTGCCAAAGAACACAGCAAATAGATCACAGGCAGCAGAAACTAACACCAAATAGCCTGTCATTTGACAGTATTTTTCAATACTAAGCTTTTTGTACTTTTTTTTACCACCTTGCCACAGTATGCCATGGCTCCTCCCCTCCATCAAGATTCACACTTTTATTTATTTATTTGTTTTTATTTAAATTTTTAAGCCCTTACCTTCCATCTTAAAATCAATGCTATGTATTGGTTCTAAGGCAGAAGAGCAGTAAGGGCTAGGCAGTGGGGGTCAAGTGACTTGCCCAGGGTCACACAGCTAGGAAGTGTCTGAGGCCAAATTTGAACCCAGGACTTCCCATCTCTGGGCCTGGCTCTCAATCCACTGAGCCACCCAGCTGCCCCCAAGATTTACACTTTTTAAAGAAGTTTTACATTTGTTTTTCCCCTCTAGCCCTGGGAACATCTAGAATCATCAGAACTCAGCTGCAAGTCTTTACCTACCTTTCTCTTCCCAACTTTCTCACCAAGCTCTACTCAGGGCTGGCAAACGGCTTAGACTTAACAAAGGAAAAGAAGATATAAGAGATATATTCATCTCTATTAAGGTTGCTTCATTCTAAAGGTTAAGGTATAACAGTCCCCAGGCTCAGGTCAGAGAAGCTTTCTGTCTAAGGAGAGAGGTTAGACTCTAAGAGAATGGGTTTATGGAGAGTGAGATGTGTAGGGAAAAAAAGAGAAACTTTAGGAAGAGACTGCAAAGCCTAGGTAAAGGGAAGGCATACGAGAGTTAATCAGGCATTCTCACTATAATGAAACCACTTTGGGGTCAGAGGAGAATCACACAACTAGGTCAGGGAGAAGAGCTCCTTGGAGAAAGACACCTGGTTAAGGACACATCTTGTCATTCTGACAAAGCTCCTAGAGTCACAGCCAAATTCAGGAGGCCTGCCTCAGGACTAATAGGAGTTGCAGAACAAGGTCAAAGTATAGCAAGAAGTAAAATCAGGACTGCTGGAATTATATTGTTGAATTATTTTTTTTGACAGCACACAAAATATCTTAAAGCAAAAAGGCTCCAAGGTTCTATAGTCTGCACTAGTTCTTTCTGAAAATGCTGGCCCCATGACTAGGGGAAAAGATGCTGAACCAAACCAGAACAAGGCCTCCTAGTTCTCCCCTGAATACAATGAGGTTACATTCCTAACTTTATCTGGGGTCTGAAAGATAGTACAGACTAGACTCCATGAAAAGGAAAAAGATGACCAGTTTGGAATGCCTTCCACAATAGGGGCCGAAGTTAGGTACTCTTAGACAGCCTTAATAGCAAAACCTTCTCTCCCTGACCTGCTGAGTGCTCAGCACAATGATGACTCCTTGAAGAAAGATCACACTGAAAAATGCCGAGTGTGATGGCTGGGAGCTGAAAAGTGCCTCCTCAACAGATTTCACCCTACCACAGAAGGCCTGAACTCAGCACAAGTATAGCCAATCCTCTTCTAATCAAAGGGATGTGTGTATGTGTGTGTGCATGTACACGAGAATACTGGAAAGGGTACTCAAACTAGAGGTGGGTGCCTAGGGTAGAGAATAGGATTAAACCTGCCAGCCTTGGCCTTTAGTCCACCCAGGGGAGATGGACGCACGCGCGTGCACACACACAAAATGATGTCACCCATAACTTCTTGACAAGGAGACTGTTCTCCCAGGGAAAGAGCTGAATGGGGTGGGGGGAGGGGGACAGGGGGCTCGGCAAGAGGACAAAGAGGCTTGGTCTCTGGGAAGCTCTCCAAGGTCCCACTGGCATTGATGCAAGGCAAATGATTCCATATATATTTGGAGTAGGCTTGAGGAATAGCAATGCAGAAGCCCCAAGAAACCAGGTAGTCCTGGACTAGGGGGCACCCAGATAGTTAGTAAATGAAAGAGTCACTATTAGGGAAGAAACTATATTATTCCTAGCCTCTTCTCTGTCCTTCAAGAAAATTAAGCACAGATTTCCTTATCATCTTTTTTGCTTGCTAGAGTCCTGACCAGAACTGGTTTGATTGACATTGGATCAGACACCCTCTTATACTCTCATATAATAGATCAAAAACCTCTTTCCCGAAAGGCAAGGAGAAATGTCATCAGGATCTTTCCAGACTGTTCAGTCTGGGGTTCTGTCCCATCCCTTTCAAACAGTTGGGTCAAATTTTAAATATAAGCTAAATAAGGTTCATTTCACAAAGGCCACAGTTTTCAACCCTGCTTCTCCTGACCTGCATTTGTTCCAAAAAAATTCAAGTAAAAAAACAACACCTACTTTTGTCTACAGTACTGTTCAGAGAAAAGAAAGGATCCAAAAGCTAATTGAGTCCCTATCAACATCAACTGCCTCTCCTAGCCAGTGGGACCTCAGCTGAAATCAGGTCAGGCAACTGGTGGACCTTTCTTTGTTTACCACTTAAAAGGTCAAAGCCTTGGTCAAGATCTAATTCCCAAAACCATGTGACCAATACGACCAACAAAAGTTTATGAAAACTTCAGCACCACCAGACTCCTACATTTGTACACCTTCACATCCACTCCTACCTTTTCCTCTGTGCTACTCCATTTGTATCCCACAAGTTTCCTGGTATCCCCAAAGGCTTTCTTCCCTTGGTCAAAACCTAAGCTCAGGGAAGTAAATAAATTATTTACACTAAAGTGGAAACTACTGTTTAAAAACGATATATGTATTTTAACAGAAGGAAAATGCCTTGTGCTGAAGTACTAAATCTCTGGGGGCAGATTATCAGTGTTTTGCAGTAGGGAAACATAAGAGAGGGGAGGAAAGAAAAGGTCTTCTTGGTGAACTCTGGCCAGACACCTAGGTCATAGTGTGTTTCCACTATCAACCCATCCACATTCAGGAAATATTGCCCCAAATAATTGAATAATTGCCTCTAAAGAAGTCAGCACCTTTCTCTTGCCCCTCTATTCTACAAATATTGGCCTCACAAACCCATGGGGAAGTACTCCCCTCACATGGTCTTAAGGTTCATGGCCTCTGTGACCTTCTTGGTCCTAGTCACATAGCCCTTTGCTCTAACATAATCCTCCATAGTATGGAGGTGACTACTCACTTTCTTCAATCCAGGTCTCAGCTCACCAACTATAGACTAAAAACTTGCCCACCCTAAGCACACATAACCTTCCTGGCAAGTTGTGCTGCTTTCTTCATTTGTTCCCAGAGTATCTGAAAAGGGTCATTGCAGTCAGCTCTCATCTTTGTTTTCCCTCAGAGCCCACTAATACTACTTTTCAACTCTCTGTTCTCCATATACCTAACCTCTTCTTCCCACTCCTTCCTTCAGTCATCCAGTCTGATCTGTTGCACCAACCAGTCATATGGCCAAGGTCCCCTGCCTTCTTCCAGATATGTTCCTGAACTACTAAAGAGTTTCAGGAAGTATCTTTGACCTGGGACTAGTTGTGACAATTAAAAAAAGGAGAAAGGGCTGTCCTTATCTATTGGGGTGAGAGTGTGTGAACTCAAAGCTCTAGAATTTGGTATATTAATCTGTGAGGGAACTTTTAACTTGACACATTCCAACCTTCCTCACTCTGCCCAGGGAACAGTCTCAACTTTTTCAGTTTAGGGGTTCGATTAAATGGTGTCTAAGAGTCTTTCCAGCACTAGCATTCGTTGATGCCAACTAAAACTTCCATAGCTTGGTCCACAAAAATAACACCCTTAGGCTCCTGTTTCACTTTTTTTCCCTCCACATTTCCCCAGTTTGGCTGTCATCGGCTCCTTCAAATCCCCTCAGGCATGAGGATGAGCCTCCAGTGACCTCATGCTGATGAGTCAGCAAGTCTTTGCTCTAGGCTCTGGCATCAGCTTTATACGGGGAGCATATTTGGCTTGGGCAGGGTGGTCTTTAGCTCTCCTTCCTCCCTCCCCACCTACCCAGTCCTCTTTTCCTCCAGTTCTCCCAACAGGCCCCAACACTCGGGAAGATGCTGACACAGACACCTGATGAATCAGCAGCTTTGTTTGGTCAAATCGCTCTGCAACCACATGGTGCTATGGCCTTTCCCAACAATCTGCACCGGACCCACCTCCCTCGGCCCACTAGGGTCGGTGCAGGTCAGTCCTCTGGCACCGCACCTCTGACATATACTTTCCTTCATTTACACCCTTAGGAGGGACTTAGGTCGGTCCGCCCACCTGGGTCTCCCTAGGACTGCAAGTCAGATTCATCCTGCTCCCCATTATCGAAAACTACAGGGAACCCTAACTCAGCTACGGAGGAAACTGAGGCACGGGGGCTAGGCTCCACTGGCTGGCGCGGTGGGACTGGACGTGATGCCCAAGGACACTGCTCTCCCCCCACCCCTGGGGCCCCGAGGGCGGCTCCCAGGCGCCCCACCCGGCTCCACCCCGGCGGCCGCCCGGGCCGGCAGGGGTGCCCCAGCCACTGCCCTGCCCGCCCGGCCCACCCGCAGCCCCGGGCCCGAGCCCGCCCTCCAACCCGCATCGTACTCACCTCAGAGAGGGGCCGAGGCCCGGACCGGGCGGGCGGGGGGCAGGGGAGGAGGGAGGGAGGGAGGGAGGCCGGGCCCGGGCGGGCGGAGACTCAGAACCCGGGACGGGTCGGCGGGCTGGGCGGCTACTCCGGGCCGGGGCTGCGCTGAGGCCGGGCCGAACGAGGCGGC
>NC_058133.1:226600425-226699090 GCF_016433145.1 Gracilinanus agilis | reverse complement strand
GGGCGGCTCCCAGGCGCCCCACCCGGCTCCACCCCGGCGGCCGCCCGGGCCGGCAGGGGTGCCCCAGCCACTGCCCTGCCCGCCCGGCCCACCCGCAGCCCCGGGCCCGAGCCCGCCCTCCAACCCGCATCGTACTCACCTCAGAGAGGGGCCGAGGCCCGGACCGGGCGGGCGGGGGGCAGGGGAGGAGGGAGGGAGGGAGGGAGGCCGGGCCCGGGCGGGCGGAGACTCAGAACCCGGGACGGGTCGGCGGGCTGGGCGGCTACTCCGGGCCGGGGCTGCGCTGAGGCCGGGCCGAACGAGGCGGCGCCGTGAGGCGCTGCGCGGGTCCGGACCTTGGCGGACCGGACCGGACAAGGGCTGAGGCCGGGACGGAACCAGGTTCGTGGATCCACAGCCGCCACAGCCGCCGTTCCACAGACGTCACATGATGTTTGGTCACGTGGGTTCCATTCATGAAGCGACGACGCGACCAGCCGGGAGCTTAAAGGGGACGGAGAGAACGAGATGGTGAAGGGGAGGAGAGGGAGGAGAGAATGTGTGTTGGGGGGAAGGTAAGAGAGAGCGGAAAAGAAAGAGGGCGGGGGAGGGGAGGAGAAGAAACCCTGGTTGAGGCCAATGCGCCTGCGCTCTCCGAAAGCCAACCCCTCCTTCCCCAGCAGCTGTGACTCCCCCTTCATTCCCCACCACCCTCGCCCAGTTTTCCTCCTCCTTTGCAACCCCACGCTACTCTTTCCTTCACCAGGCGTTTCCTCTATTCAGCCCCCCACCCCTTTCTTTGGAATTGAAGGCGTTAACTCCCCAAGATTGGGTAAATGTGGTCCCCCGCCAAAACAACATAAACTCCCCAAGTTTGGTATCCTTCGGGCCTAGCAGAGTGCTGTGTAGAAAATAGGAGCTTACTTGAAGCCTGTGAATAGATTGGTGGTCTCAACTCTTTTTCTTTTTCTTTCTTTTTTTCTTTTTTGCCTTTCTTTGTATACCCAGCGCTTAGCACAGTGCCTGGCTCCTAGAAAGAGCTTAATAAATGGTGGTCGACTGATGTGACATGAGGCCTGGGTTTGCTGTCCAAAGAATATTATCTACCACATGCACACATGGACACTACCAGTAGTCAGGTCTGGCTCAGCATTGCAACATATTTATGCAGGGGCTCCCAAAAGTCTTTAGTGGCTTAAAACAGCACTAATACTTTTGGAACTCTGGGTATGTAATTGGCATACACACCTGTTCCCACATGTAGTTTAGAACTTGGTCTGATACTGATTGCTAAAACATCAAAATCTCTATCTCTTAGCACTATAAGAAACTAATTGCCTTGTTCTCAATCCAGATTCTCAATCCAGGAAATAAAGGGGTGTACCATATCCTCATAAATTAATAGAAAAAGACATTCTCAATTAATTATCTCCATTCCAGCTTATAAGGTTTATAAAAATCTGAGAAATCTTATAGGTCATGATGGCAGAGTCAGAATACCCATTGGTTCTCATTGCTGTTTCCAAGCTCTTCCTCAATTCCTCAGTTATCATCACTCAATAATCTCTCCTCTGTTAAGGTTCTTTCAATCCATATTCAGCACCTAGTCAAGATTCTAGTAGCTTTGTCCTTTATCAGTGATGATGAACCTATGGCCTGAGTGCCAAAGATGTTACTCAGAGCATTGTCTGTGGGTACTCAGCTACCCCTCCACCCCAGTTTGTTACTAGAAAGGCAGAGGGACTTGGGTGGAGCTGTTCCCTTCTCCACCTTGCCTGATGACATTTTTTCACATCTAAGAGGGAACAGGCCCGCAATCTGTTCTTCCTTCCCTTAGTTAGTCTTTCTCTCCTCTTTTTCTTCTTTTCTTCCCTCCTGCTCTTCTACTAGGGGACTTCAACACACATATTGATACTCCCTCAAACACCCTAATTTCTCAGTTTTGCAATTTACTCATTTTCCATGACCAATTCCTCCTCTTGATCTTCACCACACATACCTATGATTACAGGAGCTTGCCATCACCCACAGGTATTCTACTTCCATGATCATGAATTATGTAATTTCTTTATCTGATCCTAATCTTTTGTCATTCCATTTTTCCTCCTGCTTTACAAACCCCAACTCTATTGGCCCTTACTGTGACTTCCAATTCTTTACTTGCCAGTTTTTTCCAGGCCATAACCCCTATGTTGGCCTCTATCTCCTCCCTTCCTCAGCTTTACTCCTTGGTGAACCAATTCAAAGCTATACTATATTCTTTGCTTGGAGAGCTTGCCCTGCCAAGTGTCAGCCTTGGATTATAGTCACTATCTAAAGCTGGAAAAAAATCATGAAATTATGCTGACTGACCTGATATAAATTTATGTTACATAATCTCAACTAGATCCTCACTGCAGCAAGACAATCCTTTTATACCTCTCTTATTGATCCTACTCACCACCTCTGCTTCCTTTGCTTTTACTCTCTTCTTAACTCTCTGAAGTCTGCCTTCTGACCTCAGACAACTGAAATTGTTCTCTCCAAAATTACTAATGATCTCTTAATTACCAAATCAAATGGCCTTTTCTAATTCCTTTATCCTTCTTGAGCTCTGCAGACTTTGATGCTGTTAATCACCCTCTTCTAGATTATTCTGTCTTAGTTTTCTTTGACACTGTTTTCTCATGGTTATTCTACCTATTTGACTTTTTAGTTTCTTTTGCAGGATTTTCATCTAGGTCATTATCATTACTTTTGAGTGTCCTTCAAGGCTGTGTCTTGTGTCTGCTTTTCTCCCTTTATACTTATTAATCTTACCAGTTTGTTAGAATTGGATTGGATTATAATATCTATGTAAATGGTTTTCAGATTTATCCAGCCCTGACCTCTCTCCAGGCCTTTAATTGCCTAGTGGACATCTTTAACTAGACATCTCATTAAAATTGATACTAAGAAAAAAAAAATTGATACTAAGTATTGGTTCCAAAACAGAAGAGTGGTAAGGGATAGACAGTAAGGGTTAAGTGTCCGGCCCAGGGTCATAAAGCTAGGAAATATCTGAGATCACATTTGAATCCAGATCCTCCTGACTCCAAGTCTGGCTCCCTAATCCACTGAGCCACCTAATTGCCCCACCCCTTCTCTCTTTTGACATTGCCACAATCCTGGTTAGGCCCTCATTATCTTATATCTAGACTGTTGCAATATTTTGCCTCCCCCGCCCCCAACCTCAAATCTCTCCCTACTCTAGTCCATTCCCCTCATGGCTACCAAAATGATCTTTCTTTAATTAAAAAAAAAACAGATCATAATAGACTAACATCATTTTCATTTTTGACAAAGTTATTATTGTTGTTTTTCAGTGGTTTCAGTTGTTTTCAACACTTTATGACCTTATCTGGGGTTTTCTTGGCAAAGATACTAGAGTGGTTTGCAATTTCCTTTTCCAGTTTATTTTAGAGATGAGGAACTGAGGCAAACATTTAAGTGACTTACACAGAGTCACATAGCTACTAAAGGCTGAATTTGAACTCAGGAAAATGAGTCTTCCTAACTCCAAGCCTGGCACTCTATCCACTGCATCACCTAGTTGTCCCAAAATAATCTTTCTAAAGCACATATCTGATCATGCCAGTTCCATTTCAGTAAACTCCTGATACTTCCTATCACTTCTGAAATAAAATCTAAAATACTCTTTTAAAGCCCTTCATAATCTGGTGCCTTTCTACCTCTTTCCACACTTATCCAGGGGCCTCATTGCTCTTCCTAGTACAAAACACTCCCGCTCCAAATATGTGCATTTTTTTTCGTCTTTTCTTCTTCTTTTTTTTTTAATCCTTCCTTTCCCTTACATCTTAGAGTCAATACTGTATATTGGCTCCAAGGCAGAGAACAGTAAAGGCTAGGCATGGGGTTGTGACTTGTCCACTAGGAAATATCTAGCTCAGGTTTGAACCCAGGATCTCCTGTCTCTAGGCCTGGCTTTCAATCCACTGATCTGGCTGCCCTTTCTTGTGCATTTTCATTGACTGTCCCCCATACCTGGAATCCTCTCCCTTTTCATCTCTTCCTCTTGGTTTATTGACTCCTGTAAGTCTCAGCTAAAATGCAACCTTCTTCAAGACACATTAGTGTCTTCCCTGTAAGATTCCCCAATTTATCCTATATGGATCTTGTTTGCAGGCTATTTCCCCCATTAGCCTATGAACTCCTTCAAATTAAGGATTGTCTTTTTGTGTCCCCAGGATGGAACTCAGTGCCTGGAACAAAGTAAATACTTAAAAATGTATCTTTCCTAAACTTGATTTATCTTGCTATCTATAAACATCATCTCCTTTTTCTCAAACTCCCTAATCTCATAGGCTTGAAGATGTCAAATAAAAATCAGTGTTACCTTCTATACAATTATTAATAGTGTAGCAATAGGCCCTACTCTCCTGATTAATGATTTCCTCTTCTTAACCACGATTTCCGGAAAGCCTCAGCCATGCTTCACCTCATTCCTTCTTTTTTGACCACTTCTTTCACAGTTGCCTTTAACAATTTTCTTGCTATCCATATCAATACCATGCCCTGGAGAAATTTCTGCCCTTGAGTTCTACTTATTTGACTGATAACTGACTCTTCACTGTAACAGTGAAATTTGGGAGATGCCATCTTTAAGTATATATATGTATTTTCTATGGACATGTGGAAATTATCAAACTACATTTCCCGTGGTCCAACGGGTTCCGTTTCCGGTTCTTTCAGCGTGGGGACACCTACGTCTCCACACAGAGAACAGTTTAAAATCTCCTGGGTTAGGAGGGAGTGGCCCTTTTGGTCAGCAGACTCAGGAAGAGACGTGAGGTAATAATGGCTCGGGCGGCAGTTTTGAATTCTTACTAGCTCGTGGTCTAATGACTTTATCTATCAGCATGGCTTTAATTAAAATACTAATTTATATATTTATCTCAGCCTTTATCATTTTTAATCTTTATAATTTTGGCAACCTTACGAAGTTTGGAAATCGAATTCTCAATCTTCCAGATAGCCTTTTAGAAATGATAGCCATGCCTGCTTTTTGGCCATCTTGCTCAGCTCTTTTGAGCACTTTTTGTAAAAAGGAAAGTGGCTTTCCTTGCCATGCTTGCCAGCCAGTCCAGCCATAACCACCTTGGGAGGTCAGGCTAGCCGATTCTGGCTTTTGGCTTTAAAACTAAAATGCCGGAGCCCAGCCAGTGTGTCTCTGCCGCTGATCTCCATTCCTGCTGTGCCACAAGCCTGCAAGTGTCCCGGTGCCTCTTCTTCGATCCTGCCGCTGGTGCTGCTAATCCTGCTAGTTCCAGAACCCCGAGCCCCAACATCGATGACCCCGGGCTGCTGCCTTTGCCTAGATCTCGATCTCCAGAGACTGCTTCAGCTTTGCTTCTAAAGATTTTGGTAGTATATTCCCCTTTCTCCCTATTTCTAGCCTTCCACATGTTTCTCTAAAGACCTAATTTAGGCAACCGCAACCCACACAAGCTCTCCACATGGGTATTTTCTACAAAACTGACTTTAAGTTTTTCTCTAACCCTGAGCCCATGACCCGACACCACGTGGACCTAGCGTTTACCCTTAATCCTGCCGCATGGACTATTCACCCCCATACCTGCTCAGAACTTTGAGCTGAGAGCAAAGACTGATTATTAAAAAAAAACCCTTAAACTCAGCAGAACTCAATTAGAAGAACCTTAAATTGAACCAGGGGTGAACTTTTAAACCTCAGAACTGAATGTGTTTTATTTCTTTTTTAAAGAGACTATCTTACTATATTTTGCTAATTACTTTTGTGAATTAATCTTGCTTATTTCGTTGATTTTCCTGTTACACTGAATCATTTTAAGTTAATGAAGTTTGTGGCTGCTAGATTAATTCTGTTGATGATTTTATTGTAACTCCCAAATAATGAGAAAAATCTATTAGAACTGGTAAGAGGTTTTGACCAGCTTGTTACTCTAATACTCACATTATATTTCCTACACATTTTTAATGTTGTAACTTGCCTTATGTATACTGGATTTATAGAGCACATGTCTTTTAAAATTTATTCTGTCTTGGTAATTGCAAAGAACCTTGAAAGTTTCCATGCTTTGAGAATTACCTTTTAATTTTACAAGAAGTCTTACTTTAAATCCTTAAGAATTGTTGTCTTAAAGGATAAGCTTTTATATATTTTATTATAAGAGATATTATTGCCTTAAATGGGTAGAAGCATTTCCTACCCAGGATTTTTTTTAAAAAACAGGAAGCCAAGGAGCTCCTGTATATTCTTATCTGAGGATGATTATATCAGAAGGTTTCTTTTTTTTAAATATCAGATTTTGCTATGGAAGCAATAACAGAATTTGTTGAGAAACTCTTAGCCAAGATTTAAAAGTTGTAACAAGTATATAATTTTTAAACATCATTGTTTATTGTTTTGAAATGTGCTATTGGAAATAATGGTACTCTATTTGAATGTGCACTGTGAATTTGCTATTTTGTAAAACCCACTTTCTCTCACAGAGAATCTCATTTTGGGTAACAAAACCCTTCTAGTTCTAAGCTATATATATATTTTTTTGATTTTTAAAACATTTTTTTATTACAGCAATTGATTTTTCCTTTTTATCATCTTGTACTAGAAGTACATATATAATCATTATTTATCCTTTTTCTGATTCTACAGCAAATACCTGAGCCTATAGGACTGTGATTAAATGCCTTTCTGTCTGATTCTACGAAAAGGGAACATGAGAGCTGTTAATAGTGCTAAAGAAAGCACATGGTCAGAGACTTGACTGACTAAGATCTGCATAATTGCAGCAGTTCTATGCCAATACTTTAGGGCTTGAAATTGGGGTTTGAGTCCTGGAGTCCCAGTCTTTTCTAAAACTTTAGAGGACATGGGTCCCCTCGACTTAGATTCCTAGAAAGCACCTAAGATTGGTTATTTATTTGGCTCACTTCCCTGAAAAGCTGATAGAAAAAGCAGAGAGAGACATTTTCCTTAAGTCCTGGCCCTGAATGGGTAATTGCAAACTGCTGAATTCACTTTAATTAGGCCTTCATTCAAAGGTCAAAGTTTATTTTCCCTGCATTTTTTGCACATTTTACATTTCATTCACAAGTTAATTTTTTCTTCTTTTTTCTTGAATTTTATTCTTTATATTTTGCCAATTTCATACAACCCCCGGGACTCAGCCACTCATCCTTAGCTGACCTGAGGAACCCTTTAAAAAAAAAAAAAGGCATGTTTAAGATTTACCTTAGGGGGATATATGTTAAGTTTTTAAAAATTCGATAATGTAAAAATATATGTATATTTAACTCTTTTAGGAGTAATTTCAGGGGGAATTATATAAATCTTAGAAGAAAATGTATGTTTTGTAATCTATAATGTAAAGTTTAAATTCTTTTGAGAATAATTTCAGGATAAGGATCTTACCATCTCCCCAGAATCCAGATGACGAACCTGTTTGGTGAAGACACCATGAAGATGTCTGAAAAGCCTTCACTGTACCATGAAGGCCAAATTTTGAACTTTGGGGTGCAGTTGATTGAACTATGGGGAGTGGAAATTGAGTTGAATGCAATTTGTTTTAATTGTACACTGTTATACCAATAGGGGACTGCCCCCAAATTGGTTTTTTGTAAATGCGGCTAATTTTAACCATTTGTTCATCTATTTCTTTTATACCCAAATTCCTGAAAATTTTAGAAGTTGTCTATTTTTACAGGTCCAGCGAAGAAAAAGGGCTAACCTTTTTTTTGCCGGACCTCAAGGGGAATTGTAACAGTGAAATTTGGGAGATGCCATCTTTAAGTATATATATGTATTTTCTATGGACACATGGAAATTATCAAACTACATTTCCCGTGGTCCAATGGGTTTCTGTTTCCGGTTCTTTGGGCGTGGGGACGCCTACGTCTCCACACAGAGAACAGTTTAAAATCTCCTGGGTTAGGAGGGAGTGGCCCTCTTGGTCAGCAGTCTCAGGAAGAGACGCGAGGTAATAATGGCTCAGGCGGCAGTTTTGAATTCTTACTAGCTCGTGATCTAATGACTTTATCTATCAGCATGGCTTTAATTAAAATACTAATTTATATATTTATCTCAGCCTTTATCATTTTTTATCCTTATATCACTCCTTCCCATCCAATTTTTTTTTTTTATCCTGGGACTCCATTCTAGGAGCATAGGGCCACAACCAGTAGGCAATGGGACACACAGTCGCTCAGGGTCACCCAGCTGGGAAGTGTCTGAGCCCGGTCTTGAACCTAGGACCTTTCGTCTCTAGGCCTGGCTCTCAATCCACTGAGCTATCCCAGCTGCCCCTACTTTAGGTTGCAGTTTCTTTAGCAGATGTAGTTTTTACAGGGTGGGGTTGCTAGCCACATGCCCAACCCTCCTCCTTTTTTCATCCGGGCTAGGGACCGTCCTTGGCCCAGGAGTGGTAAGGGTGGGCAGTAGGGGTCAAGTGACTTGCCCAAGGTCACACAGCTGGAAGTGTCCGAGGCCGGACTTGAACCTAGGACCTCCAGTCTCTAGGCCTGGCTCTCAATCCACTGAGCCACTCAACTGCCTATCCAGTTACCTCCTCCATTTTTTCCTTGCCAATAAAACTACCTGCATACGTATCATTTCCTTCTCACCTAGCACTCTCTAATTCTGGAACTATGAAATATGATCAAATCAAACTGTGCCATTGTTCCTGGATGGGGTATGTCAATCAATTATGATGAATTTTCTATCCCTGTCACTTTTTGTACTAAAGTGTCTTTCACTGGCCACCACTCGACTATGTGTGTTGTCTCTCCCACAATAATGTCTGTTCTTTAAAGACTGTTTTTGCTTTTGTATTGTAAGAGGGAAAAGAGGTTTTTGATTGAATATATTAATATTTAAATGTGTGGTTACCAAGGAACTGAATAAATACCAAATCCTAAAATGATTTTAGTAATTTATTTACGAAATATAGGAGAGAATGAAAATAGAGAGATGAGAAGAAGGTAGAGTAAGAGATCTAACTTAACAAAATAGATTTGTATTCAAGTCTGGGCTTTTATCTGGCAGGGCTCCAGAGGCCTAGCCAGAGAGCCTAACAAGGGGTTTAGTCACAAGGACTTCTCCTGATCAAGGGCCCCTCTGGAGGCTAAGGTAGTCAGCCTTCTTCACTCACCATGTGTAGTTCTAAGGGAAAGATTTAAGAACAGTCTCACCAAGGTCTCAGGGTTCCAGGTCCAGCGCTCCTCCAGGTCCAAGACATGAACAAGAAGAAGATCTGAACTCACTGAACTCTCTTTTAAAGGGGCTTCTTTTGCATCACTCTCTGTGCCTTCCTCTTAGTTTATATGTCCAATCACAACAGACATTTTTCTTAGGACTACCTAGGAGGCACTCAGTAAATTCTGATTTGTCACTCACTCTAGCACACATGCGTCACAGACCTCCCAACTTAAGTGGAGTTGTTTACACTTTTTGGTGATTAGATTTGAGAATGAGCAAGGTAGATTTAATCTCATTATCACAATCCCCCCCATCCCTACCCCCCCCAATCATTTGGGAGACTCTTCTCCCCAATTGATCATTTGACATAATCATCTTATACCCCTAAAAATCTTCTAACTACAATAGTTAGACATAAGAGTTAAATAGAAGAGACAGAAAGAGAGAGAGAGCAAAACCAATGTTTTACTAGGCGCATTGACAAAAAGCCAATTATGGGGCAATCCCCTTTGGCATAAGAGTTTACACTTCAAAATAATTGTGTTCAATCCCCTTAAGTTCGATCAATTGTACCCCAAAGTTCATTTTGGATCATCTTGATTCATAGTAGGTTTCTGCAGACATCTATCTCCAAATAGTTCATTTTCTGGATTCAAAGTGTTAGTAGGCTTCTTTTCCTGAAAATTTTCTTGAACAAAATTTTAAATCTTGGATTTTTCTAAAAATACAATCCCCCCTGAAGAGGGTGTTGACCAACACCCAGATCAATTCAGAATACGTCATTGACTTATGGGGTGTATGAGAAAAGCCAAAAGTATAAAAAAAAAAAATAGAAGAAAAATTAAAGTTTGGGAGAAAGAAAAAATTCAAAATCAGGATCAAAATATCAAAATTCTATGTATGTAAAAATTTCTAAGTAAACAGGAATAAATTCATAACAGGCCCTTGTATTAGGGTTCAATTAAAGTAAATTCTGTATCATAAATCTGTGGGACAAAATGCAGTAATATTGCACGTACCCATTGGCAGCCAAGACTACAGTAAGTTGCCTTATCATAAGAGAAAAGAGAGGACCAGATTTTTATGTAAAAGGGAGGTTGTATGTAAAAGAGAGACATTCCATGGTCTGATTTACCTTCATTCTCAGGGATAAGGGAGCTAGAACAGCCAATTATTAGGTACTTGATTGGCAATGTAGTACAAAGCGTCCTACATCTTAACATATGTCAAGCATTGCAACTTCGAGCCTCACACTAGGTTCAAGTCCTTTAGTACTGGCATAAAATTTCAACAATCCTACTTGGATTGGTATGATCTTTTTTTGACCTTGTGCTCCATGGCACTATTCAGTTTAAATCTGTGCTACTATGGCACTGTGCAGATGAAGTCTGTGCTCCTTTTTTGATCCCATTTCCTAGAATCAGACATAAACATTAATCAGAGTCCCATAACATTTATCAAAAAATGACAGGTTTCCATAGTCTAAAACTTTTGGGTATGCATTACTATTATAGCAAATATATTTTAAACTTATATTACTGCAGAATCAAAAAAAGATATATGGAGATCAATACTCTATAACCAGAGACTAATCTGAGTGGGCTGGGTGGTCATCAGACACAAAGAATGAAACAGATTGGAAGCACGGCTTGTTAGCTCATTGTACTTCAAGAAATACTGAAGTAGCCACTTTATTATAAAGGAAATTAAAGATCCGCTTCCCCCAAAAGCCAAGAAAGTTTCCCACAGTTACAGAGAGCAAGATTTTTACTATAGTCAAAACAAAAGCCTTAGAAGCCTCCAAGGCATAGACAAAAACCTATGCTAAACTATCAACTACATGTGTTATCTTTAAGTGGAGCCTGGGACATCTCCATTAGGTCAGTTTCTCAGCCTTTATGGTATTAAACAATTTTTTGAGCCTCATTATTTTATTTTAATTCTGGGCAAAATGCCTTGCCAAGGGTTCGGCCTTGGCCCTACCAGCCATCTGTGTTCTTGGGCAAAGGGGAACAGAGTTAGCCCCCCTTCTGCTGGAGTGCTGAGAGCCCAAAGCTTTTTCAATAAGACTATAATGTATTTTGAAGGAAGGTGAGAATTATGAAAGGAATCAAAAGAGGAATCTCAGATTTTTATCTTAGATATCCCACACCTGTCTCGTCCCGTAGATAGGGCGGAAAGATAGATACACGGCTCTGCCGGTCTGTATTGATCTTTTGAGGGGGTCCAGATAAAAATATCTACTTGAGATCCTAATTTCTCTTAATAGCTCCTGACAAAGATAAATATTGATTATGTGTACTTTAAGTACAAGAAATAAAAAAAGGGAAAAAATCAAATATTCTATTAGAAAAGTAAAAGGCAATAAGAGCAAAATAAAAATTCAGGAATTCAATGTGTTCCCCAAAATGGTGCCCACTTTTCTATGGACTATTATCTCCAATGCTTGTGATAGGATACAGTCAATCAGTTTCAATAGAAGGTGCTTTCATTACATGTGAGCAATGAATCAGAGTCCTTTTCTACAACTTTTATAGCTGTTGGAGTGGTTAACGATATTTGAAATGGACCTTCCCAGGAAGGCTGAGTTGCTCCAGTGCACTGGAAATTCTTTATATGCACCTTGTCTCCTAGGTTCAGGTCATGAAGTGAAAAATCTACTGGTCCTGGGGGCAGCTGGGTAGCTCAGTGAATTGAGAGTCAGGCCTAGAGACAGGAGGTCCTAGGTTCAAATCTGGCCTGAGACACTTCCCAGCTGTGTGACCCTGGCAAGTCACTTGATCTCCATTGCCCACCCTTACCACTCTTCCACCTAGGAGCCAATACACAGAAGTTAAGGGTTTAAAAAAATCTATTGGTCCTGCTTG
This sequence comes from Gracilinanus agilis, assembly GCF_016433145.1. Classification (NCBI taxonomy): domain Eukaryota; kingdom Metazoa; phylum Chordata; class Mammalia; order Didelphimorphia; family Didelphidae; genus Gracilinanus; species Gracilinanus agilis. The sequence goes on along the minus strand of NC_058133.1, from coordinate 226,687,030 downwards.
TATTGCAGCTCCGGATTCATGGAGTTGATGCAATTTTTGCTATAATTCTTGTATACAGGAAGCAATAGAAGTATCTCCCCCTAATAGTGATGTATATGCAGGAGAAAAAGGCTTAGCCTGTAGAGGGGGATGTCCAAAAAGCATCTTATGTGGTGAGATGTGTAAATCTCCCCTAGGCCTGTTTCTAAGATAAAATAGGGTCAGAGGAAGAATTTCAGGTCATTTTAAATGTGTCTCAGTGCATAATTTGCTAATCATAGTTTTAAGTTCTCTGTTCATCCTTTCAACTTGGCCTGGGAGTGATATGTGTTATAGAGAAATGAGGTAAATCTTAATCTTTGGTTAAAAGGAGGGATAAAGGTGAGGTAGGTATTAGGAGGAGGAATGAAGGGGATGGCTGAATGTAGGGAAGGAAAGAATGAGGTAAGTATATTGGATGGTAAGGGAATGGATGGGGTATTCAGGAGAGGCAGCTTAAAACAGGCTAGAGACAGGGGATACTGGCGAGATATAGGCAGGATCCTTCAAGGTGAGGAAAGGTATCTCTATAGATACAAAGGAGTTGGGCCAGTCAGAAATGTTTAAATCTGCCTTGAGGGCTTCTCTTATTAGTTTCTAAAGTCCCTTGAGGGAGGAGTTGAAGGGCTCCTCCCTGTTAGTGAAACTTATGGCAGGAGGAAGTCTCAGGTAAGACTTCCTGCCAAGATGGATGCCCACAATACCCTCAAGAAATAAAAGAAATAACTCATTCCCCCTTCAGCCCTTGCCTCAATCTTCAACACAACGATTCACCAGAGGATTTGAGTAGGTAACAAAAGGGATTTATTAATATCAGGATTAATCAGAAGGAAAGAGGGGTTTAGGGTTTTGCAATAGCCTCTAGGGAGAAAGCTAAAGGTGGGGGAAGGGTCACAGGAGGGTTAGACTGAGAGAGAGCCTGCTCTCCCAGTCAGGAAGATTTGGTTGCCTTAAAGTAAAGTATTTACTAGATCAATAAAATAAGGGATAGCTTGATTAAAGGATGTTCTACTTGCCTACAGAAAACTAAAACCCACAATGTCTAATCACCAAAACCACCCTTCCTCCCAGAGCCCAAAGGGAAATTCAGGGAAATAACAGGGGTATAATATGGAGAGGTCAGGGAGAGGTCCAGAGAAATCAACTAGGTTCAAATTGTCCAGAGACAAAACCACAGGCTAAGGCAAAGCTGAAAGCAAAAGCAGAGCCTAAGATGGAACTTCAGCTCTCTTCAAGCCTCAGGTTCCAACTGAACTTTTGTGAAGATTCTAAGAGTTCTAACTGCCAGGAAGTTTACAGTTGACCCTTGCAAGAGCAAAAGCCTCTGTTGCATACTTGCATTACATATGGTACATGAAATTTGGGAGTTATCTCCAAACAGGAATATATTTCAGATAAAACTGAATCGGTAAAGTGACTTCCCTTGTCTGAATCAATATGTGCAGGCAGGCCAAAACAAGGCATAATTTCTTTTAAAAGCATGTTGGCAAGAAAAGCCACTGTGGCTCAGGTAGTAGGAAATGCTTCCGGTCATCTGGTCAGTTGATCCACTATGATTAGACAAAATTTATATTATCCAGCCTTTGGAATTGCTATGAAATCAATTTGCAAATGCTCAAAAGGTGTGTAAGCCAGAGGATACCACCAAAAGCTTTGCCACGAAAGGCATGTTGGTTATATGCTTGGCAGGTAGGGCAGGCTGCACACACTTTAGAGGCTATAGTAGTTATGCCAGGAGCTATCCAAACCCTTTTAACAGAGTCCACGATGCCTTGGGTACCAAAATTACCATTTTTATGAACAGATTGGCAAATTCAGTGATAAAAACTTCTAGGGAGCAGGGGTTTTCCTTCAGAGGACACCCATACTCCATTTATCTGTTTAGCTGTAAATTTCTGCTTTCATTTTTCTACTTCCTTCTTATTATAGGAAAGTAATAAATTTAAGTCATCACTGGTTATTAATGTTAAAATTAATTGAGGCCCTTCTATGACTGCTAGCTTTGCAGCAGTATCTGTCTGGTCATTTCCCCTAAAGACAGGGTCAATGCCACCTGTATAGGCAGAGCAATGAACTATAGCTAGGGCTTCAGGTAGCTGGAGAGCAGAAAAAACTTCATTAATTTTTGCATTAGCTATAGATTTTCCAGCTGAAGTTAAAAATCCTCTCTGAAGCCATAACATACCCACAGAATGACAAATTCCAAATGCATATCTAGAATCTGTATAAATTGTTGCTCTTTTATCTTTGGCAATTATACAGGCATGTTTTAGGACTAAGAGTTCTGCGCCTTGAGCACTTAGATTTGAGGGCAGTGAAGCTGACCACACAGTGGCAAATTCTGTGACTACAGGAGCTCCAGTGTAGCATATGCCAACCCTCATAAAAGAAGAACCATCAGTAAATAACACTAGATCTGGATTGTCTAAAGGCATGTCCAGGAGATTGGAGGATTTTCAGCCAGGGACACTAGTGTTTCACAATCATGTAATGGTTTTCCTGAGACTGGTAAATCAGGAATCAAGGTGACAGGATTAAAAGTTGTACAACATTTAAAAGTAATATTTTCATTATTTAGTAACGTTATTTCATACCTTGAAATTCTCTGATCAGAAAATTCCTGTGTTCTATGCCTTAGCAACAATGCGTCTACTTCATGTGGGCAATACTAGATCAACAGTTTTTGTTACTAAAAAAGCTATGGCAGCTACACCTCTAAGACATGGTGGTTCTCCTGCAGCTACTGGGTCCAGCTGGGCTGAACAATAAGCAATTGGAGGCTGATTATGTTCCAAAGTTTAAGTTAAAACACCTGAAATTACCCCTCTCCTCTCATGTATATACAAAGTAAATGGTTTGTTGTAATCTAGGATGCCTAGAGCAGGGGCAGGCAGGATAGCCTATTTTAGATTTGATAGAGCTGACCAGTGTTATGGCTCTAATTTAAGCAGTGCAGGGACTGAATTTCTTATTAGGGGTTTAGTAATTTCCCCATAGCAAGGGATCCATTGTCTACAAAAACCTGTTACTCCTAAAATTCTAAAATTGCTCTTAATTGTTTCTTAGTGGTAGGATCTCTCAATTTTTGAATATTTTTTTTAAACCCTTGTACTTCGGTATATTGTCTCATAGGTGGAAGAGTGGTAAGGGTGGGCAATGGGGGTCAAGTGACTTGCCCAGGGTCACAATTTTTGAATATTTTTAATGCACTTAGGAGAATTATAACAGACACCAACAGTTAAAATGAACCCTAAATATTCCACTTTGGGGAGACACCAATGAACCTTTTTTTTTTTTTTGAGATCTTGTGGCTTCTTTTATGTAATTCTAAAAGAAGATGTTTACTATCTTCGTGACATGTTTTGGCATCTGGTGAGGCCAAGAGCAAATCATCCACATATCTAATTAACTTACTGTTTTAAAATTTTATATTATCCGTATCTTGGCTCAAAATTTGTGCAAAAAGGGTGGGACTTTCCACATACCCTTGGGGAAGACATCCCTATGTTACTGTAAACCTTTCCAGGTAAAGGCAAATATATGTCTGGAATTCTCATGAATAGGAATCTAAAAAAAGGCTGAGTACAAGTCCACTACTGTAAAGTAAGGGCTGTACTGGGAAAAGAGGAAATTATTGTGTCTCACTAAGGTCTCAGAGTTCCAGGTCCAGTGCTCCTCTAGGTCCAAGACACGAATAAGAAGATCTGAACTCACTGAACTCTCTTTTAAAGGGGCTTCTTTTGCATCACTTCCTGTACCTTCCTCTTAATTTACGTGTCCAATCACAACAGACACTTTTCTTAGGACTGCCCAGGAGACAGTCAGTAAATTCTGATTTGTCACTCACTCTAGCACACGTGGGTCACAGACCTCCCAACTTGTGAGTTAAGTGGAGTTGTTTACACTTTTGGTGATTAGATTTGAGAATAGGAAATGTAGATTTAATCTCATTATCACAGTATTAGTATTTCCAGCCTGGTGCTGGTTTGCCTCTCCCAAAAGATTGTCTGTATATTTCAAGTGGGTCTGAAAAGTTATAAAACTTAATGTGTACCTTGGGGAACTAAACATACTATTCAATGAGGGCAGTTTTCCTTAACATGTTAATCTTTTTGCTTTCAGTTTGACTTAATATCTTAGATCCACAATCATTGGACCCCAGTTGAAGAGTATACCTTTCTCACAATGTCCCATTTCTCACTATTGAGAGAATTCCTCAACATGAGTACACAGTAAGCATTGAATAAATACTTAAAAAAAAACTTTTAAATTCAAGATTAGGGGTAAATGACCTTAGAAATCTAGTTCTGACAAACCCAAAGATCCCAGATTTTGGGATAAGAACTCAATATTTGACAAAAACCTGCTGGGAAAACTGGAAAATAACATGGTGAAAATTAGATCTTGACCAATATCTCACACCCAATACCAAAATAAGGTCAAAATGAGTATACGATTTAGACATAAAGGATGATACCATAAGTAAACTAAGAGAACATAGAGTAGTTTACTTTTCATATCTATGGAGAAGAATTTATGATCAAACAAGAGATAAAGAAATTATTAGATGTAAAATGAATAATTTTGAATATATTAAATTAAAAAGGTTTTGTACAAAGAAAACTAATATAACTAAGATTAGATAGAAATGAACAAACTGGGAAAAAATTTTATAACAAATTTCTCTGATAAAAGTCTCATATCTCAAACCTATAAAGAACTAAGTCAAATTGATAAAAATATAAGTAATTCCCCAATTGACAAATGGTCAAAGAATATGAATAAACAGTTTTCAGATGAAGAAATTAAAGCTGTCAAGAATCGTGAAAAAATGTTCTAAGTCCCTCTTGGTTAGAGAAATGCAAATTAAAACAACGCTGAGATACCCCTCACACCTATCAGATTGGTCAATATAAAGAAAAGTGATAAGTATCAGAAGGGATGTGGCAAAATTGGGACACTAATGCATTGCTAGTGGAATTGTGAACTGATCTCACCATTCTGGAGGGCAATTTGGAATTTTGCCTCAAAGAGCTATAAAACAATGCATACCTTTTGATTCAGGAATACCATTACTGTATTCCAAAGAGCAAAAAAAAAAAAAGTGGGAGGAGGACCTATTTGTACAAATATATTTATAATTCCTCTTTTTGTGGTGACAAAGAATTGGAAATTATGGAGATGTCCAATTGGGGATGGCTGAACAAATTGTGGTATATGGTGATGATGGAATACTATCGTGCTATAAGAAATAATGAATGGAATTATTTCAGAAAAAAAAAAGGAAAAGACCTACATGAATTGATGCAGAGTGAAATAAAAATTGGAAGAACATTGAACACAGTAATAGCAATATTATGGAATGGTCAACTGTGTAATCCAGGACAATTCAGAGGGACTTACAACAGAGAATGCTATCCACCTCCATAGAAGGAAATATTGGAGTTGAAATGCAGATCAAAGCATGCTACTTTTCACTTTTATTTAATTGGGTCTTTGATTTTATATGATTATTCTAAATAAAAATGATCAATCTGGAAATATGTTTTGCATGATAATACATGTATAACCCAGATAGAATAACTTGCCAGCTCCAGAAGCGGGGAGAGAAAGGAGAGAGGGAGACAGTTTGGTTCATGTATCTTTGAAAAACACATGAAAATTTATTACATGTAATTACTAAGATAAAAAATATTTATATCACTATAGAGAGAGATATTATGTTATAACAATAAGAAAGATCACAGCTATAGCCATTTCTAACCTTCATCTATAGCTGATGGTTTAGTCCTAGAAACACTGGTTCACCATTCAGCTTTCTCACTATGATAATTAACATCTCTTATTAATGATTTTATTCATAATGGTTCTTTTTTTCCTTTTTTTTAAACCCTTAACTTCAGTGTATTGGCTCCTAGGTGGAAGAGTGATAAGGGTGGGCAATGGGGGGGTCAAGTGACTTGCCCAGGCTGGGAAGTGTCTGAGGCCAGATTTGAACCTAGGTCTTCCCATCTCTAGGCCTGACTCTCAATCCACTGAGTTACCCAGCTGCCCATAATGGTTCTTTAAGAAAGAGGAGATGTGCACAGAAATGTTTATAGCAGCTATTTTTATAAAGGTCCAAAACTGGAAACCAAGAGAGTGTCTTCTTATTGAGGAATGCCTAAATAAACTATGGTACACGAATATATAGAATATTGTGTCATGAGAAATGATGAAATTGGCAATTTTAGCAGAAATCTGGAAGACCTTTATGAACTAATGCAGTTTGAAGTAAGTAAATTTTGAACAATTTTTATACAATAGCATTACAGAGAAAGATTTTTGGAAAGACTTTAGCACTTTGATCGACACACTGATAAATAAATCCAGAAGAATTAAGGTGAAACACACCATTAAACTCCTGACAGAGAGGCAGTAAAGTTAAAATGCAGAGAGGCACAAGTTTTGGGGCATTTGCTAATATATTTTAGGGTTGTTGTGAAAAGATGTATTTGTTTTACTGGACTATGCATGTTTGAGATAAGGGTTTTAATTTTTTTTATTGTCATTGCTCAATATGAGGGGGCAGTGGGAGGAATAAATTAGACATTAACAAAATACTGCTTCTTTTTTAATTTTTTTTTAATACTGCTTCTTTTTAAGAATAAGAAGTAGTTCAAGTTCACAGAAAAGAAGTTCTTGGGGGAAGCTGGGGTAACACAGAGCCAGACCTAGAGATGAGAGGTCCTAGATTAAAATTTTACCTGAGACACTTCCTAGCTATGTGACCTTGGGCAAGTCATTTAACCCCCATTGCCTTGCCTAGCCCTTACCACTCTTCTGCCTTGGAACTAATACATAGTACTGATTCTAAGGTAAGGGTTATTAAAAAAAATTCTCTTAGTCCTTCACACCATTTCTTTTAGGAAATAATTCCTTTTAGTCTTTTATTTCTATGCTAAGTCTCTCTCCAGTAACAACAATTAATAGTGCCTTCAGAATGCCAGTTGAATTGCCACTCTCTCCAATGTTCTGTTTCCTTTTAAAGATACAGAAATAAGATGACTTTTCTAAGCCTTTGACCTTCTGCTGTCCTCCATTGTTGGCCCAGGCTCCTGCATGTAGCCCTTCTCCATGGTGTATCAAAACTTTATTAAAAATTCTTGGGCTCCATTGAAGTCCTACTATGCCCAGGTTTACCAGGAGATCTGCATAGGAAAAGATGTTGTTTACAAAATCAGAAATGCTAATTAAAAAAATAAAAAGCAAAGATTTGAAAGAGTCAAATTTAGCTTCTCCTGCTCATATACCTCATTAATTGGATTTACTTTGGGATCATGCAAAATATGAAACATCAGATTGGCTATAATTTAGGGTATTTGACAATAGAAGAAGAAAAGGATTTCACATAATAAAGTTTAGAAATTTTATACCATGAAATTAAGTCATATGTGTAAGGTGATTATTGTGTTTTATTTCAATTGAGTTATCAACCTTTCTTTTTTTTGTTGTTTATTTGGTTCTCATAACTTAGATTCATGTATGCATTTCAAATTCAGCATTTGTTTTGTAATGCATTAAAATAAAAGGATTTAAATTTTTGGAAAAAATAAAGTAACAGTGTATGTTGGTAGCTTATTGAAGTTAGGGTTATATGCCCCCTAATGATAAAAAATTCTTGAGTCCTGAAAAATTATTTGGGATATATCAAATCCATGTAAATATACAAACGTGTACATGTTAAACATATAATGGACAGCATCACACAAGGTAAGTGTCTAAAATATTTAGAACATACTATGCATACATTAATATGCACATAAGTTTATATGCAACAGTATATGCAAAGAGAAAAAACAATAGCTAAATATAATAACAACATATTCATATATTATAAACACACATTGAAAAGTACAAAGCAGAATCATAATTTTTTTTACCTTTACCTTTCATCTTATAATCAACACCACATATTCAAGAGTGGTATGGGCAAGGCAATTGGGGTTAAATGACTTGGTCAGGGTCACATAGCTAGGAAGTGTTTGAGGTCAGATTTGAACCAAGGACCTGCTATCTCCAGGCCTAGTCCTTTATCTACTGAACCACTTAGCTGTCCTTAGAATAATATGTGATAAATTAAGAACTATGCCCAAGGGAAAAAAAACAAACCACAATTTAAATACTGTGGAGCTTAATTCAGAATAGCACAAAACTCAGCATCCAGAATATTAAAAGAACACAGGACATGGAAACCAGCATTTAATAGAGCAAAAGAACTGGGCTTACAACCAAGAATAACATCCAGCAAAAATCAGCATAATCATAAAAGGTAAAAAAGTGGATATTTAATGAACTAAAGGAATTTCAACTATTCCTGGGGGAAAACCCAAAACTTAGCAGAAATTTTGATCTATAAGAAACATACAAAGTGTATAATTAGAATTTTGCTTCCCAGAACTCTCTCTTCCAGCATCCCATTTATGTATCTATGTTAGGTAACTAACGTAGGGAAGATTTAAGTTTTGTATAACTCCGCCCTCTCTCCCTTCTCCCAGAAATGTGGCTGTGGAGGTGGGGTAAGATGAGAGGCAGGAGAATTTTTCTCAGATGTTTTTTTACTCAGGCTTTTACTTTTGTTCTTTTTATTTCTTCTACGTCAAGTGATTATTAATAAGCTTTATAAAATATGATACTTGGAGTTATTGGATATTAATTTTAATCTTACAAAAGATAATGAAAGAATATTCATAAGCAACCCAAAAGGTCAAATTCTTTGATTCCTGTATAGTAAAATGTCATTGATGGCCCCTGGGAATGACATCATTGCCTGGGTATTTTGAAAGGGCATGCATGTATGGAAGACTTGAGGTTGAGGTGAATGGAATGAAATGAGCCAAAATAGTAGTGAAGTAGACCAGGAGGAGATAAGGCGGAATGCCTATCACATATGGAGGAGGAAAGAGTGGAAGAACTGCCAAGGAGAAGGGAAGAAGGGGGTGGAGGGCTGGTAGTACTAGAACTCCACTCTCATCAGACTGGAATAAAGAGAGAACAACATACACAATTAGGTAAAAATTTTCTTAATATGCAAAGAAACAGGAAAGAAGGGAGATGGGATAAGGGAGGGACTAGGATTTCCCTTGGGAACCTGAGGGAATAAGAGAAGGAGGGGTGGATTAAAAGAAAGGAGAGCAAGGCAATAAGTAGAAAGGGGGAAGGGAGGGATACCTAGAGGAGAGTATGTATCAAGTGGGAGGGAGGTAAGGGAAGAGAAAAAAGAGGGATTCAGACAAAATAGGGGAGGGGTTTTTAGATTTGATCTCATATTAAGAAGTAGGAGGGCTAGGTGGGTGGAGGGGATAAGGAAGGGATTTGGGGAAAGGTAGATAGAATAAGAAGGAAAAGGTAAGGGGTGAGCGGAGTGAGAATTTTTTGTGGGTCTTGATATAGCAAGATGCACCCCCTTTAGTCACTCAAATGATCAGAGAGGCCAATATAAGATGAAGACAGACAGTGGCTTTATTGCTATGGAGACATTGCTCTCAAGTGAGAGACTCAAAGGAAAGACCCAAAGATACAAATGAATTCTCCAGTTTATAGGAAACCAACACAATACCTGCCACCTGTGCAAAAGAGTTCCAATTAAAATGTGAAAGACTGGGAGAGGGAAGAGTTAAGGGAAAGTGAAGCTGTATCCAATTAAGCTAATGATTTAAACGTAACCTCTACAGCAGGGGTCTGTAACATATGGCTCTCGAGCCATATCTGGCTCTTTTGAGGGCCAGATATGGGTCTTTCTGCAGGAGCCTTAAAGTCAATTTTTTTTCAGGCGCTGTTACAGGAGCATGCACTGTGAGCACTGTACGGCTCTCATGAAATTACATTTTTAAAAATATGGCTTTTATGGCTCTCATGGCCAAAAAGGTTGCTGACCCCTGCTCTACAGGGATATTAATCTTAAAATATGTTGAGTATTAATAATACAGGGATTTTCACTCCATACAGGGGGAAGAAACAAGGGAGGGACCTTTGGAAAAGTGGGCCAATTTGGAACTAGGAGAGCAAGGAAAGAGGATAAAGGAAGATTTTTGGGAAAGGGTATGATTTGGAGAGATATTGGTCAAAAGAAATTGGACATCTGAGGAATAATATAATGGAAAAAAAGGAAGAAGGGGACAAACAGTGAGGAGGAATGGAGTAGATGGAAATGCATAACTAATAACTATGTCATTGAATGTAAATGGGGTAAAGTCACCCATGGGAAGAAAATGGATAGCAGAAAGGATAAAAAAACTGGAACCTGACAATGTGTTGATTACAAGAAACTCATTGAAAATGAGAGACACACATTGAATGAGGGTGAAGGGCTGGAGCAGAATATACTATGCCTCACCTGATTCAGAGAAGGCAGGGGAAGTAGTCATGATCTCAGACAGAGTTGGGGCTAAAAAGGATATAATAAAGAGATTAACAGAGTAATTATATTATGTTGGGGGTACTATGGATAATGAAACATTATTAACACTGGAACTGTATGCACCAAGAGTTATAACCAGATTTTAAAAGAGAAAACTAAATGAGATACAGATGGAAACAGATAACAAAATATTAATACTGAGGGACTTTAATTTTCCTCTCTCAGAATTAGATAAATCTAACCAAAAAATAAATAAGAAGGAAGTTAAGGAGATGAATAGAACCATAGATAAGTTAAATATGATAGATATCTGGAGAGCCCTCCCACACTTGCATGTGACTAATAATAGAGCTAAACCTGAGAATACACATAATCTAAATATAGTTTCTGGTAGGATAACAATGGTTTAGAGAGTATAAATATTCTGCAAAAGTCTTATTTAAGTTCATCACATTGTGGAAGTAATCTTGCATTCCTGAGGGATTGTGGCATTGAAACAAAAGTTCCACTGGGTATGACTAAGGTGAAAAGATTTGGTTTTGGAAAGTGTATGGTCCTGCCAAGAGATTGAGTTGGATGCCTAAGGACCAATCTAGTTAAATATGGTCCAGATAATAGTATGTTGACTGAGAACCAGAGAGGTTAAGTTGATCAAATTAAATACTGATAGGAACAAGGAGAAACAAGGCTAATGTAACATTACTAGAAAAGCTGTGAATTACTTTTTAGAAAACAAATTGGAAATATACATTAAGAGATGTAAAGTTGTTCATGCTCATTGACCTGAAATAACACAAATGCAATGATTGAGAGAAATGACTGGACTAGATTCCATTATTTGAATATAATGGAATGTATGTGGTGCAGAGAGGGGGCATTACAGTTTTGCAGGCTTTGCTGGAGAGTTCTTCTGTCAGTTAAGGAGAGTTTAGAATCTTGGGAAAAAGTTCAGTTGGTCCTGGGAACTCATGGAGAGAATCAGGGTCCTTCTGAGCTCCTTCTTTATATTGAAACCTGGCCTATATTTTGCAGCTTTTCTTTTAAAATTGTTAGTTTAGCTAATTCCTCTGAATCTCCCTACCCTTCCTTATTCCCGCCTTCATTTTCCCTACCTGAATGTCTGAGAAGTTTTGAAAGGAGAGTAGATCTGAGAATTAGTTCAAATCTTTGATAGTTTAGTCAAATAGGGTTTACCCTTGTTACAAATTTACCTATTGAATCATTGTATCTGGCTTTCCTACCCCTTTTGACTACAAACCCTCTCGGGGCTGAAGTAGGCTGGTCCCTACTCAGTCTCACGTTCCTGCCTCCCTTCTCCCACCTGAAGCTTTCTCTAAGTGGCTGTTAGGGTTACCTTGTATCCTCTACCCTGCTAATCAACCCTAAAAAAAACAATAAACCCTGTTTGTCTTTAATCAAAACCCTTTGGCTACTTCATTAGTTGATTAATAAGAGAGGGAGGAGGGGAGAGAGAATAACATTCTCTCTGGAGTTTGAGGGAAGCTGGAGGTATCCATTTTGGGGGAAGTGTAATTTCAATACTTCCTCTAATCCCTTCCTGTGAAACTGACTAGAAGCCTCAAGTCAGTTTCAAGCTATTCTTGGCTGGCTCTAACCTTGCTCCATAAAGTGTCCCTTTTGTTTGAAGAGCTCAGTCTGCCCCTTAGTATGAATTGGTAACATTTCTTTAAGAATATCAAATGCACCTCACACCTAGCAGATTGGCTAAAATGAAAGAAGAGGAGAGTAATGAATGTTGGAGGGGATGTGGCAAAATTGGGACATTAATGCATTGCTGGTGGAGCTGTGAACTGATCCAGCCATTCTGGCTGGCAATTTGGAATCATGCTCAAAGGGCTATAAAAGAATGCCTGCCCTTTGACCCAGCCATACCATTGTTGGGTTTGTACCCCAAAAAGATCATAGATAAACAGACTTGTACGAAAATATTTATAGCTGCGCTTTTTGTGGTGGCAAAAAACTGGAAAAGGAGGGTATGTCCTTCAATTGGGGAATGGCTGAACAAACTGTGGTATATGCTGGTGATGGAATACTATTGTGCTAAAAGGAATAATAAACTGGAGGAGTTCCAGGCGACCTGGAGAGACCTCCGGGATCTGATGCAGAGCGAAAGGAGCAGAGCCAGAAGAACATTGTACACAGAGACTGATATACTGTGGTAAAATAGAATGTAATGGGCTTCTGTACCAGCAGCAATGCAATGACCCAGGACAATTCTGAGGGATTTATGGTAAAGAATGCTACCCACATTCAGAGGAAGGACTGCAGGAGAGGAAACATATAAGAAAAGCAACTGCTTGAACGCATGGGTCGGGGTGGACATGATTGAGGGTGTGGACTCGAAACTACCACACCAATGCAACCACCAACAATTGGGAAATTGGTCTTGATCAAGGACACATGACAAAACCAGTGGAAAAGTGCGTCGGCCATGGGTGGGGGGAGTGCGGGGGGTGAAGGGGAAAATAGGAGCATGAAACATGTAACCATGTTAAAAATGATTATTAATAAATGTTAAAAAAAAAAAGAATATCAAATGCATTTCTTATGCTTTATGACACTGGCTGTTATTTAAAGTCAATAAAGTGAATTGTTGTGTTTTTTAAAATAATTTCAGGATTCTCTATTTTTCTATATGTAGAAAGTCATCATGCTTCCATGCTCATAGATGCATATGCATTGGGTAGTACTAACAGTTTTCTACTATCCTGTAGAGGGTCAGTTACCTAGCTCTTCTCTACAATTGTCTTGGTACTTTCCAGAAAATAACTTTTGAGTTCTTTAGCTTCATTTCCTTGTTTCTTGATTACTTTCATCAACTATCCACTCTCTCCTTTAGACAAGTGAGGCAAAAAGAGTTGGTTTGATTAGACAAAGTTCACATTTGCTGCAGGAATGCTGAGTGGTAGAAGTCTCAAGCCCTTACCTACACTGACATTTTGATGGTGACCAGCTCCCTGGGTATCTCTTATAGGCTTCCCTTCATTCTTAGTTATCACCATAGTTTTAGTGTCACATGGCTTTTGAGAAAGAGCTATCAGTATCCACCTTAGTTTTCTCTGACTGGTAGAGTATTTTGGATTCATAGCTGGCTAATGTCTCTACTCATCTCTGGTAAACAACATTTAACTTGGCACTAGCCAAAATATAATCAGGATATTGTTATTGGTTCATACGTGAAATTTAGCTTCATACCCATGGTCTTTTAATTTTTTGGTGCCTGCTCACTTCAAAGTTAAGAATTCCAATTTATACATGGGACAAGGAGTCTCTTAGCCCTCTATTACTAATTCTGTCAAAAACTATCAGTTTCTGATGACCATCGCTCTCTTTGTATAAGATGAGAACCTTGGTACAAGGCTAAGTTTCCCAAGTCTTATAAGCTAGCATCTATTTGCAGGAGAAAAATCTTCATAAGCCAAAAATGGTGCATGTGTGAAATAATTCATCAAATCTATAAAAGCTTTTTCACACTTATCTGTAATTTGTTGACCTTTGGGAGGAATATACCCCCAGTTTCAATATTCCCTCCATGCAGACCTTGGGTACTGTTATTCTATCTTTTTTTTTTAAACCTTTAACTTCTGTCTTAGAATCAATACCACATATTGGTTCCAGGACAGAAGAGTGGTAAAGGCTAGGCAATGAGAGTTAAGTGATTTGCCCAGGGTCACACAGCTAGGAAGTATCTGAAGCCAGATTTGAAAGCAGGAACTCTTGTCTCTAGGCCTGGCTCTCAATCCACTGAGCCACTTAGCCATTCACCCTATTATTGTATCTTAATTCAATGATCTCCAGATTATAGAGGTAAGACTCTGTGGGCCTCTACCTTTGGTTCTCTTTAATCATATATCCACAAATAAGATCACTCAGCGATAAGCATAATTTTTTACAAACCTCCAAATCTTGGAAATATTCTCAGATCTTGTAGATTCCTTGGACATGGCCAATTAAGGAGTACTTACATTTTTCCTGGGCCATTTTCTCTTAGTGAGATACTATATGATTCATATATTTAATAAAAGTTTGGCAAAGCTGGGGGATAGCTGGGGACCAATCTTCTCTAGTCTAGTGGTCTCTAAAGTAGGTGGCAGAGCATAACTCCAGAAAGGCTATTGTCTTACCTCAAAGGGTACCATGCTTAATAAAATGAAGGGTGGGAACTCAGGTTACATCTCTCCCTCACTGAGACAGCCAATTTGGGAACTTGTCTCCAATACCTTCCTTTATGCCTCAATACCTGCCCACATGTCTCTGTTGTCCAAACTTTGACCTCCTATCTCTGAGTCATGAGTTGGCTCTTAGGACAGTTATAAAACTAAACTAACTCTACCCATAGCTGCTGCTCATATGTCATTTGGAAAATTCTGTATCCTTTTCCTGCCTCAGATCACCTGGTAGCCAAAGCAGCAGCCTTTATAGAGGCTTGAAGATAGTCTCTATTCACAAGGCAGACTAGTAAGTGAAAACATTTTCTCTGCCCTCCCCTGTCCCTTTTTGGATAGGATACCGAGTCAAACAGGGATAAGCAGGAATGGATGGATTTTGATCTGGATCTCAGATCTCATTTCATTACCCAAATTCAACAATTTTCCAAACTTTCCTCTATATTGTCAAGGTCACCACCATCTAGCCTGTCAACTGTTGTGAGGAGGATTATTTAATTATTATTTAGGAGACCTAACAGGAAGGGCTGGAGAATTCCAAATGGGAAGTAGGAAGTGGCTTGCTCTCTCTCTGAGATGGACTCCATGGTGGTTGGGACAAGCTGTAACTAACCCTGGGAGACCTCAGAGGAAGTGGAGTTGTACCCTGATTCCCTGGGATCTTGGAGAGTGGTGAAGGATGAAAAGGCAGAAGACATCAATCCTGCAAGTCAACTCAGAGTAGGGAAGTGGCCTGTGATCTGGTGGACAGTTGCAGACATCTCTCCTACCTGGTTACTTTGGATCATTGGCTGTGGAGGAGTTGGTTCCTGGTATCTTGATAACATCTCTGGAACAATTGTGAGACCCCAAATTCAAGCCCTCTCCTTCAGGTCCATAGCCAAGCTGTCAAAACCTGGCAGTAGCCAGGTTGGCTAAGGAATTTACCCCTTTGACTCCAATCCTGGGTAGTTAGTCATAGCTTCACCTAATCCCCTTTCCAATCCCCTCATATTATAATTAAACTGTTTCCCAGTGTGTTTTTAGTACTTTAAAGTCCTCACTGTGTGTATGTAATAATCTGAAGCTATTCCAGGCTGGGTGGGGCAGAGTGACAGTTAGTCAGGCTTAACTGTCATTTCTGTCAATGGTCATTCCCCTTATAGTTAAACCTGGTTCCCTGGCTTGTAAAGTCTTACCCATTGTTCCTTCATGTCTCCTATCCACCCCACTGAGCCCACATTTTATATTTAGGTTAACACCCCTGGTTTTCCCCATAATACACCCAAGTTCTCAAAACTTCAGGATAAACTAACTATTCAAAGAGTTTTGCAGACCTTAAAGCACTCTATAAATAGTAACTAGCTAATAACCTCATTTTTCTTCAAATACTAGTCACTAGCATTTCTACTGTGCTTTTAAGTTTTGCAAATAACTTTACACACATTAACTTCTTTGATTCTTACAACAACTCTTTGGGTAGATGCTATTATTATCCCCATTTTACAGATAAGGGACTAAGGCTGAGAGAGGCTAAGTGATTTGCCCAAAGTCACACATCAAATAAAAGCCGAAGAATAAAAATTGGAAAAGGAAATGAAAGCTAGCTATGAAAGGGAATTATGAAGAGAGATTTAACATCTTTGTAAAAGAGGTACAAAACATTGCTGAAGAAAATAACTCTAGGGGGCAGCTGAGTAGCTCAATGAATTGAGAGCCAGGCCGAGAGATGGGAGGTCCTAGGTTCAAATCTGGCCTCTGACACTCCAACCTGTGTGACCCTGGGCAAGTCACTTAACCTCCCCATTGCCTAGCCCTTACCACTCTACTGCCTTAGAATTGGTTCTAAGATGGAAAGTAAGGGTTTAAAAAAATAAAAAGAAAAGAAAAGAAATAATAAAACCAAGTCAAAAGACTAAAAGAAAAGGAAAATGTGAAATATCTCAGAAAAAATAATTGACCTTGCAAATAAATCAAGGAGATATAATTTAAGAATTATTGGATAACCTAAAAGCCATGATAAAAAAGCCTAGATATCATATAATTTCAAGAAATTATAAAGGAAAACTGACCATTTATTTTAGAACAAGAGAGCAAATTAGAAATCAAAAAATCTGTCATCTCCTGAAAGAAATCTTCAAATGAAAAGAATTATTGGATAACCATAACAAAAACATCAAAAATCATATAATTATCTCAAAAGATGCAGAAAAGCTTTTGATGAAAATAACATCCATTTCTATTAAAAACAGTAGAAAGCGGGGCAGCTGAGTAGCTCAGTGGATTGAGAACCAGGCCTAGAGACAGGAGGTCCTAGGTTCAAATCCGGCCTCAGACACTTCCCAGCTGTGTGACCCTGGGCAAGTCACTTGACCCCCATTGCCTACCCTTACCACTCTTCCACCTATAAGTCAATACACAGAAGTTAAGGGTTTAAAAAAAAACAGTAGAAAGCATAGACTAAATGGAGGATTTCTTAAAATGATGAGTAGTATTTATCTACAACGAAAATCAAAGATTATCTTTAATGGAGATAAACAGAAACTTTTCCAATAAGATCAGGAATGAAGCAAGGATGTCTATTGTCACCATTATTATTCAATATTATACTAGAAATGCTAGTTATAGCTATAAGATAAGAAAAAAGAAATGGAAAGAATAAGAAAAGGACACATGGAAACAAAACTATCACTTTTGGGATATGATATGTTATTAGAGAGTCCTAGAGAATCAACTTGAAATCTAGTAGAAACTATAAACAACTTAAGCAAAGTTGCAAGATATAAAAAAATCCACATAAACTGTCTGCATGTCTATCCAACAAAATCCAATAGGAAGAGACAGAAAAAGAAATTCTATTTAAGATAACTGCAAACACTCACACGCTTCCTAACTGTATGACCTAGGGCAAGTCACTCAACCCCCATTGCCTAGCTTTTACCTCTCTTCTACCTAAGAACCAATACACAGTATTGAGTCTAAGGTGCAAAGTAAGGATTTTTTTTAAAGGTACTGCTGAGACACACACAGGAACTATATGAACAAATTATAAAACATTCTTGACAAAAAAATAAAAACAAATCTGAACAATTAGAGAAAGGTTAATTGCTCATGGATAGGCCAAGACAATATAATAAGAATGAAATACCACCTAAGTTAATTTACTTATTCAGGCCCATAACAATCAGATTACCAAAGAATTATTTTATAGAGCTAGAAAAAATAATAAATTTCATCTTGAGGAACAAAAGGTAAAAAATATCAAGGGAATCAATGAAAAAAAAAGTGAAGTTAGAGGGGCAGTTGGGTGACTCAGTGGATAGAGAGCTATGCCTAGAGAACAAGAAGTTCTAGGTTCAAATCTGGCCTTAGACACTTCCTACATGTATGACCCTGGGCAAGTCACTTGACCCCCATTGCCTAGCCTTTATTGCTCTTCTGCCTTAGAACCAATACAAAGTAATAATTCTAAGATGGAAGGTAACAGTTAAAAAAAACACAGTGAATTTAGAAGACCAAGTCTTAAACTATTCTACAAAGCAGTAATCACTGAAATAATATGATATTGGATAATAAATAGAATAATTGAGCAAGGGAATATTGATCAACAATAGATAGTTGTTATACAATGTACAGCTGATCAAACAATATACAGAAGTAAATGATCACAGTAACCTACTGTTCAATAAATCTAAACATTCCAGCTAGAACAAATTGTGGTATATGATGGCGATGGAATACTATTGTGCTGTAAGGAATGATGATCTGGAGGCTTTCTATATTAACTGGGAGAACCTCAATGAACTGATGCAGGGTGAAATAAGTAGAACCAGGAGAAGATTATACACAGAAAGTGAAACATTGTGAAACAATCCAATGTAATGGACTTTGCTATTAGTATCAATGCAACAAGCC
This sequence comes from Gracilinanus agilis, assembly GCF_016433145.1. Lineage (NCBI taxonomy): Eukaryota > Metazoa > Chordata > Mammalia > Didelphimorphia > Didelphidae > Gracilinanus > Gracilinanus agilis. The sequence continues at coordinate 226,668,532 of NC_058133.1, read as the reverse complement.
AGGACACTCCTGAAGGACTTACGGGAAAGAATGCTATCCACACTGGGAGAAAGAAATGCAAAAGAACATATGACATCACTTATCACACACATACACATACACATATATAGTGAAGAGTGAATCAAACTCTCTTTGTCCATCAATCAGCAACTTTTAAGTCAATCAATCAAAACTTAAGCATCCCTACTTAGTACCTTACCAGTTACTAAGTATGAGAGTTCACAAGTCACTTGCTAGAGTGGGTGACAATTCCAGAGGCCACTGCCCTGCCCCTGGGCAATGCTAGGCAAATTGAAAGACTGCAATTGGTTCCTGTAAAGTGGGGAAGGGACAGGAAGTGATGTGGAAAAAGGACTATAAAAAGTTCTGAACTTCCTGTCCAAGGGACTTCTCCTATAAATTTCTTCATCTTTGGAGTTTGTCTGGATTCTCGATGCTGGACTGGAGGAGGAGACTTTATCCCTGCATCCTGGGTCAGCTTGCTGGGTGAGTAGCTGGCTTCCCTTTCCTGGCTTTTGGAGAGATTGGTTCCGAAGATTCCTGCCTTGGCTTTGGAGGAGGCTGAATTGGTAGAACCCTGGCTGAAGACACCACCTGTACTTCTGGCTGAGGATTCCTGGGAAAATTCATATGGAGACAGTCTTGGGGAAGCCATACTGGGGTTGAGCCTGGCTTCTCAAGGGAAGGGCTGGTAGGCTTATTAGAATCTGTCTCTTTATCTACATTTTTCCACTTTCACTTTTTCTACCTCTTTGTAAATAAAACTGCTAAAGGTAATTTTGACTTAAGCTTTAATATTTTTAAATCGGTGACCACAATATTACTTTAGAACTTTCCTATTAACATAAAAACTTAAATTCTTAGTATGTGTGTGATTTGGGGTTTAGGCTTTTAAAAAATCACTCTATAGCAAAAATGAATAATATGGAAATAAATATCAAGTGACAACATTTGTACAACCTAGTGGAATTTCTTTTCAGCTCTGAGAGGGGGGAGGGAAAAAGAGAGGGAAAGAACATGAATCATGTAACCATGGGAAAATACTTAAAATAAAAATTAAAAAAATAAAGTGGGGTACAACATGCAAAGAATTTTGTTCGAATAAGCTATATAAAAGGTAACCTGGAAATAATAAATGGAGGGAGGGAGCAGCTAGGTGGATAAAAAGTCAAGAGAATAGAAAGTCAAGCCTACAAACAGGAGGTGCTGGGATGAAATGTGGCCTCAGACATGCCCTTGCTGTTTGACCCTGGGTAAGTCTCTTAACCCCCATTGCCTAGCCCTTACCACTTTTCTGCCTTGGAACCAACAAATAGTATTGATTCAAAGAGAGAAGGTAAGAATTTTTTAAAAATCAACAGAAGGAAAACACTAAATTAAGGAGAGTTGGGAAAGGCTTCCTATAGAAAGTATGGTTTTAATTACAACTTGAAGGAAACTAGTGTGTGTTTGGAATTCAGGGAGGTGCCATTTAAAAGTATCTTACAAACTTCCTGTGGACATGTGGGGAACTTTGAGACTATATTCCCCGTGATCCAATGGGGTTTCTGGTTTCTGAAGTGATTACATCAGAGAATAGGAACCAACGTAGAGCTCAACTTAAATTCGGAGGGTGGGGGGTCTAATTACTCAAATATACAAGGAGTTAAATCAATTGTATAAAAAATCAAGCCATTCCCCAATTGAAAAATGGGCAAGAGACATGAATAGGCAATTCTCAGGTAAAGAAATCAAAAGTATCAATAAGCACATGAGAAAGTGTTCTAAATCTCTAATAATTAGAGAAATGCAAATCAAAACAACTCTGAGGCATCACCTCACACCTAGCAGATTGGCTAAAATAAAAGAAGGGGAGAGTAATGAATGCTGGAGGGGATGTGGCAAAATTGGGACATTAATGCATTGCTGGTGGAGTTGTGAACTGATCCAACCATTCTGGCTGGCAATTTGGAACTATGCTCAAAGGGCTATAAAAGACTGCCTGCCCTTTGATCCAGCCATACCATTGTTGGGTTTGTACCCCAAAGAGATCATAGATAAACAGACTTGTACGAAAATATTTATAGCTGTGCTTTTTGTGGTGGCAAAGAACTGGAAAGGGAGGGTATGTCCTTCAATTGGGGAGTGGCTAAACAAATTGTGGTATATGCTGGTAATGGAATACTATTGTGCTAAAAGGAATAATAAACTGGAGGAGTTCCAGGTGAACTGGAAAGACCTCCAGGAACTGATACAGAGTGAAAGGAGCAGAGCCAGAAGAACATTGTACACAGAGACTGATATACTGTGGTAAAATCGAATATAATGGACTTCTATACCAGCAACAATGCAATGACACAAGACAGCTCTGAGGGATTTATGGTAAAGAACGCTACCCACATTCAGAGGAAGATCTGCAGGAGAGGAAACATAGAAGATAAACAATTGCTTGAATGCATGGGCTGAGGCGGACATGATTGGGGAAGTGGACTCGAAACTACCACACCAATGCAACTAACAACAATATGGAAATAGGCCCTGAACAAGGACACATGTTACAACCAGTGGAAATGTGCGTCGACCATGGGTGGGGGGAGAGCGGGGGGTGAAAGGGAAAGTAGGGGCATAAAGTATGTAAACAAGTTAAAAATAAATATTAATAAATGTTTAATAATTTAAAAATAAATAAATAAATAAATGGATTCGGAGGGTGGGCTTGAGACAGTCTCTTTGCTACCTGAGTGGGCTCTCTGGCGTGCTAGAAGAGGAAGATGGGTGGAGATAAAAACAGGCGGCATTTTTAAGGATAGTCAGGTACAGTCATATATATTTTACCAACATGGCCATGGCTATTAAAATATTAATTTCTCTTATAATATCAGCCTTTATCATTTTTAATAGTTACACTAGGGAAGCTGGAAGATGAAGATGAGGAAGTGGGACATTTCAGACCTGGGAGATGGTCAATGGAAATTGAGAGATTTGAGAGTGTCTTGTTCAAGGAAAAACAAGGTGACCAGTATCACCAGATGGAGAATGAACGAGGAGTAGAGTGTAAAATATAAGAGGACTGGCAAGGTAGGAAGGGGCCAGGTTATGATGGGTTTTAAATACCAGAGGATTATTATATTTGATGCTAAAGATGATAGGTAGCCACTGGTGTTTATTGAGTGAGGGGGCAGGGGATGAGGGAAGGGGAACATAGACTTTAGGAACATTATTTTGACAGCTAAGTGGAAGATGGACTTAGAAGTCTAGTTGTGAGGTGATGAGCACCTTCTCTAGGATGGTGGCAATTTCAGAGGAGAGAAGGGAGTATATGGAAGAGATGCTGTAGAGAGCAAATCAATAGACCTTAGCAACATATTAGCTATGAGGGATGAAAGAATGAGGAGTTAAAGGTGACACATAGATTATGAGCCTAGGTGACTGGGAGGATTGGTAGTGCTCTCAATAGTAATAGGTACTGCTAGGAGTGAAATAAGCAAAACCAGGAGAACATTGGACACAGTAACAGCAATATTGTGGAATGATCAAATATGATAAACTTGGCTATTATGGGCAATACAATGATCTGGGACAATTTCTGAGGGACTTAGGACAAAGAATGCTATCCACCTCAAGAAAGAACTGTTGGAGTCAGAATGCAGATGAAAGCATACTATTTTTTTACTTGTTTATTTGGTTTTATTTTTTGGAATTTTGGTGTTATACAGATAAACAATATGGAAATTTTTAAAAAGTAATAGGTACTATTAGAATTTATCTGATGTTGCCATTGTAGGATTTAAATTAATATCCAACACTCCAAGAATTATGTTTTATAAAGCTTATTAATAATCAAGCTTATTAATAATCACTTGAAGTAGAAGGAATAAAAGGGAAAAAGAAGTAAAAAAAAACCTAATTATTTAACAAAATTAAAACCACATAAGCAAAACTCTCATGGCACTCACCCACGTGACTTCCACCAAACCAATCACAAAAAGAGCCCAAGAGGCAGGGCTACACAAAATTTATAACCTCCCTACATCAGCATATGTAATGTAAGGAGAGTGGAGTACTGGGATTCGTAGTTTTTAGGGTAACAGACTTTAATTACACAATCCTCCTGTGATTCCCATGGAAAATGAGCATGTAGAAAGAGGTACATATAATATTGTACTTTCCAAGGGGAAATTAAAATAATTTGAGGATAAAAGGGAAGTAAAAGAGAAAGAGAACAAAATTGCGAGGCGCATCGACAAAAAGCCAATTGGGGGCAATCCCCTTTGGCATAAGAGTGTACATTCAAAATAAATGCATCCAACCCTCACCCAATTCAAATTCCCACATCCCAAAGTTCACTCTCAAGCATCTTCATGGCGCCTTCTCCAAACAGTTTGCTTTCTTGATTCAGGGAGGTAGCAAGTTTTTTATCCTAAAATTACTCTCAAAAGAATTTAAACTTTGCATTATAGGATAATAATACAATACTCCCTAAGGAGGGTGTTGACAAACACATTGATCACCCAGGGATACATGACTGAGTTATGAAGTATGTGAATCAATTGTTCAAAGGAAATAAAAAACATAAAAAAGACAAATAGAAGAAAAAAAATCAAAATTAAATAGTATATAAAAATTCTTAGTAAGCAAGAATAAGCTCATAATGGGTTCTAGAATGAGGGCCTAACAAAATGATTTATGTCCCATATGCCTGTAGGACTATTGCAGCAATATGCACTTACCCAGTCAGCAGATAGGACTACAGAAAATTGCCACATTTATGAAAGATAGAAAAAGGAATAGATCTTTGCAATAAATGGGAAATATCATTCCCTGGTCTGATTTTACCTTCACTCTCAGGGATAGGGGAGCCAGAATTATAGCTAAGCTGAGGTACATTGTCTGAAACTGACATGGGAAAATCCTGTGTCTAATGTTGTCAAACAGCCACTTCCTCAAATCCAAAAACAAATTCTCTGTCTTGGTGCAGATTCTCATCTATCCCATTGGGATTGGTTGGTCTCCTTTGACCTTGTGCTTCTTGCCTCTGTATAATTTTGGCTCTTTTGTGGTAACTTCTGGAATCAGATGCAATCATTAATCAAAGTCCCATGATATTTAACAATCAATGACAGGTTTCCATAGTCTAAAGATTTTGGGTATGCATTAATATTAGGGCTAATGGATATTGTAAACAGTGCAAAATAAAAAAAACTATTAATACTGGTTACATATGCTTCAAGTAAAAAAAAATGAGAGAAAAAGAAAACTCAAATACTCTATTGCACATACAAAGAAAACAATAATAAAAACAAAAAATAAATAAATTAAAAGTATATAGTTCACAATCAGTGACAAACTGTGTTTGCCCAGGAGAGATGCAATATAAAGGTTTCTTACCCAAAAATGAGATTCATTTCCTTTTTTTAACTTGGCCATGATCCACAGCATGAGGTGCAAGTGATTTTCACTAAGTAACAGCTTTATAAAACAGTAGTATAACAGGTAATGCACATCAAAGAAGTACCAAAATCCCCAAATCACAAGAATCCATTTAATGACAATAGCAAACAAACACACTATCATATAGGACTGACATGAGTGACTGTGTGACATTAAAAAAACAAACAAACAAAAAAACTTTGAAGCTCACGGATATTTGTCACAAGTTCTCCAGATCTAACCAATCTTTCAACCTTGGCTGAGATATTTTTAACAAAGTCTATTACTGCCATCGTTCCAAAATGTGGCAGAGGAACCCAGAAAAAAACATAAACCTCTGTACTGCTGATGAAAACCTTTTGGGTCTAAAATGTCACTGAGAATCTAAATCATTTTTGTGGAAGGGTAAAGTAAGCAGAAGAGTTACAAATATAAAAAAAAAACCTGTCTAGTGGTTACAGAGCCCCCTGGGAAAACCTTTCTACCTCCAGGATGAGATTATAACCCATTTCGGGGTAACCAACCCCCTTGGGGAGTCCTCCTTCCTTTGGTATGAGACTGTAATAGTATAAAAGGCATATCTTTATATGTCCCATCCATTGCAATGTGGAGGGGAGGAATACAATAGTGAAAATCACTTCTGATGTCTCATCCATTACATTTTTATAAATGCGGAGTTGGGGAATATAATAGTGCTATTGCACTTCACTTCAACTACTAAATCAACCCTTACCTTTAGTTACAAACAACTCAAAGGCAGGCAAATGATCATTCAGAGGTAGTGGTGCTCCTAGATATCTGAAAATCACTTCTGAAGACCCCTTAAAATAAATTTAAATGCCTAGATCATTAAATTCTCCAAAGGTTGTATGCAGGTTGTAACCAGTTTGATGGAGTCCATCCATCATCATCTATGTGACAATTACAAAAGCAAAAAGGAACAAAAGGCCATTTAGGCAACATGTGACCTTGATGGATCTGGTTACAAACCGAGCATCCATAAGGACCTATGCTTTTGCCATGGTAAAGGGTTTGTCCAAGTAGACTATGGGCTTTTACAATGGTATTTTCTCCAGTCCAATCATAGGGGGAGGTACAAATAAAGACAATGTAATAGCACATATAGCTAATGGCCAAAAGACAGTAACAGAATCTATTAGATTAGATCAATATGTGAACTTAACAAAATTAAATCATAAAACAAACTATCAGCAAATACAATATATGTGACAGGACACAGGCACTGAATTCAAGAGTCCTTTTCTCCAATTCCAATAGCCGTGTAAAAGAGACTTCTTCACTATTTGGAGGGGAACAAAATAAAACATTTAGCAATGGAGTCTGAAAAGCTAAAAATTCACCTCCAGACTCTTTAAGGTTCCTTCCTCTCCCAAGTATCATTATCCATTTAGAGTCCTTTGGTCACACCTCTGGGGTTCCCTATACCCACACTAGGCATAGTGTGTATGAACCTCATATTGGGTGTATTGCAGAGACTGGGCAGGCCAAAATAAAATGGCAAGGGGGTGTAGGGAGATGAATCTCCTCCGTGAATCTCAGGATTACTTAAGATGATCACAAGGATAAATGAACCCAGGAATAGTACTAAGAAAAGACACGGGAGACTTCTGTGTGGGCTAAACCCTCAGTTTCCACCCTTTCTGTCAGGAATGTAAAAACACCCAGGTTCAGCTTAAAATCAACCTGGGAGGTAAATGGGGTAGTCAACATCTACACTGTGAATGTTAGGCTGTTGCTAGTCTAAAAGGCTCTCTTAGCCCTAAGATACTACATGCTTAAGACCCATGTAGGCAGGGGAGGTAAGAGGGTAGAAGCTTCTTCTCAGGTAAAAGCCTTTAGGAGGCTGATTGTTGCCTAAAAGAAACACCTGGACTTCCAAGGCACTCAGCTGTTGAAAATGTATGGGAAACAGGGTTTTTATACTTCACCAGCCCTGAGGAAAGCAGCTCCCAAGAACCCCCAGGTTGATGCTCGACAGGCTCATAGCAGCAGGAGCAGGAGTGCCAGGAAAACTCCAAAGAGTTCCCTGGAGAGGGGTATGAAAGGCCAGGGCAGGAGAAACATGGTTTCTTTTTAAACTAGTCTACTCACTTAGAGAGAATTAAGGGTTCTAACCCCCACCATAAATGTAGGATTTAAATTAATATCCAACACTTCAAGAATTATATTTTATAACTTTTACTAATCACTTGAAGTAGAAGGAATAAAAGGGAAATAGAAGTAAAAAAAACTAATTATTTAACAAAATTAAAACTATGTGAGCCAAACTCTCCTGGCTCTCACCCACACTACCTCCACAAAACCAATTAGAGTAAGAGCCTGAGAGAAGGATAGTGGAGTACTGGGAATCGTATTTTTTAGGGTAATAGATTCTAATTACACACCATGAACCAATGAGTCACTAGAAGAACTAGAATTTAAGAAGACCTAGGACCAAACTGTATCAACTGACACCAGGCAAAAAAAAAAAATTTTTTTTATCTGTAAGGTAAAGAAAACAGAAATAGGGGTAGATAGGTGGTCCAGAGGATAGAAAGCTGAATTCAAATGTATTCTCAGACCCTTTCTAGACTTTTGTATGACCTTGGGCACATTTAACTCCAAATGCCTAGCCCTGACTGTTCTTCCACCTTAGAACCAATACTTGGTATGGATTTTAAGACAGAAGGTAAGGATTAAAAAGAATAAGAAAAATGGAGAGAATAGGATGAAAATTTTTATTATAATGTAAAATCACAGTATTTTGGTGCCAATTGACAGGTCTAGTTCTTGTAGTGTTAAGAAGCTTTCTGAGGTCTCCAGTGCAGTTAAGGCAATCTTCTAGATCAGTGATGGGCAAACTTTTTAAAGAGGAAAATGAAATAAAAGGAAAGGAAATACTCATCTGTCAGTCTGTTTCTAAGGCAACTCTTTCAAAGTTTCATTTTATTGTATCCTACTCATTCTATTCCTCAGATTAGGAATAATGTCAAGAGGCTGAATATAACATTTCAGGGGGCTGTATCTGGCCTTGGGCTGTAGTTTGCCCAACATTGTTCTAGATCATTCTTAGAATGATGAGGAATGAAGGTATATTCTGTGAGAACTGTTCCTTGGATGCATCCCATATCTCATTTATACAGTGAGAAAAATGCCTATTCTCTCTGCATGTCTGTCTGTCTCTCCCTGGGTCTCTGTCTCTCTCTATATATCTGTCTCTGACTCTTTTAAACTCTTACTTTCCATCTTAGTAGTAACTCTAAGACAGAAGTGACTTATTTATCCATGGTCACACAACCTATCCAGCAGGAGATGAATGGCATGTTTCATTTTCATTCTTCTTGCAGTTTATCATTTATTGGTTTGTCATTTCATTCATCAGAATTTTAAAGTCTTTCCAAAGTGTGGACCTTTTTTTTCAACCAACTTTTCAATTTTTAGGGAATTGTAGAACCACTAGAGTTAAATTTCTCCATGTCTTCTTGGAAGTTTCAAGAGCTACTGTTCTCATGATACTAACTGCTACCACTTCCTTCTACTTTTTCTGCAAGCCTCTCTCTGGACTAGCTAGACAACTAGTCAATGTTTTCAAGTATTGGGTCCTAATTTTTTACTTATAGTATTCTGCTAATACTTAAAAAATTTTTTTTGTAATCCTTACTTCCATCTTAGAATCAATACTGTGTATTGGTTCTAAGGCAAAAGAGTAAGAGTTAGGCAATGGGGGTCAATTAACTTGCCCAGGATCACACAGCTAGGAAGTGTCTGAATCCAAATTTGAACCTAGGACTTCCTGTCTCTGGGCTTGGCTTTCAATCCACTGAGCCACACAGCTGCTCCCCTCTGCTAATACTTTAAATAGACTGGAATTAATCATGCCATAACTGGAATTGATCCAGCATCAGTTGGGTCTGGACATACTAGAGGTAGAGTGACCACCTTCCTGTTGACTTCAATAGCATTCTTTCTTCCTTTTTTTAACCCTTACCTTCAGTCTTAATCGACTCTAAGACAGAAGAAGGGAAAGGAACTGAACCTGGAGAAGCTCTGGCTAGGACCTTGGACTTGGTAAGACTGTTCTTAAATCTTTCCCTTGTGTTGAGTGAAGAAAGCTTAGCCTCCCTACAGATACTAGTCTCCTGCTGGTTACCTTGATTGGGAGACGCCCTCTGGCTAAACCCCTTGTTAACTGACTTTTAAAAGGCTATCTGGCTGGGACCTCTGGAGCCCTGCCAGAGTAAACCTAGGGATTGAGTACATAGTCTAGTCCAGTGGTTCCCAAACTTTTTTGGCCTACCGCCCCCTTTCCAGAAAAAATATTACTTAGTGGCCCCTGGAAATTAATTTTTAAAAAAATTTTAATAGCAATTAATAGGAAAGATATATGTATTAATGTTTCTACCTTTTTTGTAAAATATAGTAAAGAAAGGTGTAAATTAGAAACATTGAACTTTGAAATTATGAAACTATTTATTGAACTCAGAATAGAGTGCAATACAAAAACAGTTAAAACATTCTAAATCATCTTAATAAGAAGGATGAACCTGGTGTGCTGCTACCAATTTAGTAATCCTTGGCTCTATTTTTGTCAGCAATAATCTTAAATCACCACGATTGACTATTTGCAATTGATTTCTTTTTTTTTTTTTGTTAATAAATTGGTTACTGCACTGAATCCACATTCCACTAAATAAGATGAAGGAAATGCAATTAAGAACTTTTGAATTACAGCCCATATTTCAGAATAAGCCATAGGGATCTCCTTTTGCAAATGCACTTGTGGCCATCATTGATCCGCTGCAGCACCCACCGGGGGCGGTGGCACCCACTTTGGGAATCACTGGTCTAGTCCTTTAAGATAGATCTCTTACTCTACCCTCTTCTCATCTCTCTACTTCCACTCTCTCTCTTATATTTTGTAAATAAATTACTAAAATCATTTTTAGAATTGATATTTATTCAATTCTTGGTGACCACACCTTTAAATATTAATTAAATATTAATTATTAAAAATTAAATACATCCAACCCAAAACCCCTTTTTCCCTTTTACACCTTTTATAACAGTAGGTGGTTCAGTGAATAGAGGAAAGGATTTCGAGTCAGGAAGAATTGAGTTCAACAACCTCTCTGTCTTGTTTCCTCATCTATTAAATGAGGATAATAATAGCACCTACCTATCACAGTTGTTCTGAGGATCAAATGAATTAACATATATAAAAACACTTTGTAAATCATATATATGTGCATATATATATATATACATATATATACACACACGCACATATATACAAACTATTATTATTGTATTGGGTCAGTCATTTATACCATGTTGATACCTGAGCTTAGGATGCCTTCCTCCATCTTAAGAAGCTTTGAACTTTGTCCCAAAGAAGAGAGAAGAAAATGTACATCTCTACTTTCTTTGCTGAGATCAGTAATGTAGAGGCTATGTCTTATAGCAGTGATGGGCAACCTTTTGAGCTTGGTATGTCAAAAATCACCAAAAAACTGAGTATAACTCCAGTGGAGTTTCAAAGCATACCATTTTTCACTCTCTTTATTTCATGATTTTTTCTTGTATATGCAATAAATGTCTTTTTTCCTGACTTAGGGAATATGGAAAGATGTATTGCATTACAGCACAGATATAACAGATTACTTACCATCTTAGGGAGTGAGGAGGGATGGAGGGAGAGAATTTGGATGGCAAAATGTCAGAAATTGTTAAAAATTGTTTTTACATTTAAATTGAAAAAAAAAAAGATGACTAGACCTATTAAAACAACATGTATTTATAAAGCACCTGCTATGTACCTACTGCCACACCCACTGCAATTTCCACATTCTCCCTTTGCCTCCATTACACAACACCCACTGTTGAAATTTGCTCATTCAGATCATTGTGGCTTTTGTTTATTGGTCACCAGGTCAGTCTGCTTTCTTCAAGAAGTTTAGTACCTGGGTGGGGAGCTGCTTTCTAAAGTTACCAGTTAGTGTGATTATCATCTCCATGTTGATATCTTGCAGATCCTATATTGTCAGCTCCAGTTCCACTTCATGAACTATCCACTAAATATGTCTTGGAGATATCTCAAATTCAATCTGTCTAAAACAGAGCTTAGAATAGTAGAATCAATTGATTAGAGGTTGGACATATCTTTTTGTTGTTCAGTTGGGTCTGATTCTTTGTGACCTCATAGACCATAGATATTTGTGGGGTTTTTTTTTTTTTTGCAAGAACATTAATGTGACTTGCCATTTCCTTCTTCAGTGGACTTGCCCAGGGTCACACTGCTAGGAATTATCTGAGGCTGGACTTGAACTTACATCTTCCTGACTCCAGACCCAGCACTTTATCCACTGAGCCATCTAGCTGCCATCATCTAGTCCAGTGATGGGCAAACTACAGGCCAGATTCGGGTCCCCTGAAATGTTCTATCTGGCCACATGATATTATTTCTAATCTGATGAATACAATGAGTAGGATACAATACAATGAAACTTCGAAAGAGTTGCCTTGGAAACATACTGCCAGATGAGCATTTCCTTTCCTTTGGCTCCCTCTTTAAAAAGTTTGCCCATCACTGATCTAGTCCAATCCCTTCATTATATGGATAAGGAAACTGAGGCCCAAAGAGATCAAGCAACTTGCCTAACCATTTATCAAACCCTCTTTTTTTTTTCAGTCAAGGGCAATATTTTTCTAGTCTTCCAGGTTCACAGTATTGGCATTACCCTAAAGTCTTCCCTCTCAGTCACACCACATGTCCATTCAGCTGCCAAGTGTTGCCATTTCTACCTCTACAATATTTCTGGCATAGATGTCCTTCCCACAATTCACCAGCTGCTACTGGACTGCTGGTAATGGTCTCCCACTCTCTAGTCTCTCCCCACTTAAACCCATCCTCCCCATAGATGTTGAAGTGATTTTTCCTTAAGTGCACATCATTTTCCTAGTCAACAAACTCTAGCCATTGCTCATTTCTTCTAAGATAAGATTCCTGTCTAGCTTTGGCTTCCAGTTTCATTATGTGGTACTCCCCTTCCTTTACTGTCTAGTCTAACCAGTCTGGTCTTCAATCTGTTCCTCCCAATCACACAGGGTAATCCAATTTTCATCTTTGAGCCTTTGTACTGGTGGTCCCCCATTTCTGGAATGCACTTCTTCCCACAAGATCCTTTATTTCCTTCAAGTTAAAGTTCAAGCACCACTTTTTAGAAGAAACATTTTTGTTCTCCCCAACTGTTAGTCCTCTCTCTGTCTAGCTAGCTCATATCTAGCATCAGTAGGATCTCATTTTCTGTGACAAATACATTCCAAGACTCTTTGCACAAGTTGGAAATTGTGCATAATATTGAATCCCATTATTTGATAAGTATTTCTTATACTAACATTCCTAGGCATTTTATGACTTTTCTTAGGCTTATCAGAGCTATCAGAATCACTACTCTTGTGCTTTGGGGCCATTATTAATAACTAAATAGTGTTCATTTAACTTTGTTATTCAGAGATATTTTATTTACCCAATTACATGTAATAATTTTCAATATACATTTCCCAAAATTTTAAGATACAAATTATCCCCCTCCCTCCCCTCCCCCTCCTGGAGATGGTAAATAATTTGATCTGGGTTATACATGTATTATCATGCAAAACATACCTCCATATTGGTCATTATAGTAAAAGAATATTTAAAAAAACAGAATAAAATAAAAACACAAATAAACTACAGTAAAAAATAATGTTTTGACCTGCATCCAGCTCCAGCAGTCCTTTCTCTGGAAGTGGACGGCATCCTAAACAGTGTTAATGAAACAAAAAAAAGCACTGCTCTGACATGGACATGACTTGTTACAAGAGAGAACTCTGGACAAAGACTGATGAGAGACCTGTTTGATATAAAACAATGTAATGGCTTACATGATCACTTCTCAGAGCAAGAAAGAGCATGAGTGGGAGAATTGCTGTGAGACTTTAGGCTGCTTGGGAAAATGGTGTAGGTTTAGCACATAGTTAAAATTTTTATTTTATGTATTTTTCTGCCATTGTGTATACCTGAATTCTAATGTTGAGTTTGGGTAAGAGGTACTACTATATTTTGTATTTGATTGTATTTATTCCCTATATACTGACATGTCAAATTGTTTTCTCTCCCAACAGAGGGTATACTCCTTCAGAGTGGGGGGTTTTCATTTTTTGTCTTTGTATTCCCAGCACATAACACAATTTTTGGCATGTAGTAGGTACTTAATGTTTGTTAATTGACTAAATGATTTGAGTACTTACTTCCAATATTCTTGAATGCTATAACTACTCTGTACCTTAGAAACTTTACAAGTTTCTGTGAGTGGAAAAAATGAGATATTCAACTGCCAACCAGAATGAAGATCCTTTCTTATCCAAACCAGGTTAGTTGGAAGACAAGCCGATATTATTGCTGGTCTGAATTGGAAGGTTTTTCAGCATGATATGAAGTCAGAACTTGCTCTCCACTGGTCCAGAGTCAGGGTCCCATTCAGCTCATAAGGAGACAGCAAGAAGAGGAATGCAATGAAAGGAAAGGAAGCAAAGGTCTCTGATGCCTCCATCATCTGCAAGAGAGGCTTCTCTTTGGATAAAGCTACCTCTTTCTGCATTTTCTTTGCTTGTAAAGGTCTTTTTCCTTTGTGGATGTCTTTTCTATTAGTCAATCAGTTAATAGTTAGGCAGTTAATAGTTAGGCAGCTAGGTGGCTGTAGTGGGTAGGATTTGGGACCAGAGTCCAGAAGAACTAAATTCAGATCCAACTGAAATAGGTATTAAGTTGTGTGAGGGAAAATATCATCTGGAGGAGAAAATTAATGAATTCAAGGGTATGTAAACAGGGGTTGGTCTTGTCAAGGAGGATAGCCACCTCTTGATCAGAGACCAGAATGAAGGGGAGAGACAGAAGAATGATGGTGGTAAAGGGATGTGAGATGGGGGAAAAGAGGAAACTTGAGCAAATGGTCTTTATTTTGTGTATTTGTGTGAATTGCAAAACAAGGTCCTCACTGAAAAGGTAGAACTTTGGGGGTGGCGGTACTCCAGGAAATTAACAATAACTAGCATTTATATAAACCTTTAAAGTTTATGAAGTGCTTAATAATTATATTATTTTATCCTCATAATAGGTGAGGAAACTGAGTCAGGCAGAGGGTGAGTGACTTGAGCAGGAACACACAGCTGATGATTGCTGGAGGCCAAGTTTGAACTCGTTCACTTTTCCTGACTCCAGGTCTAGTGCTCTATCGACTTTTTTTTTTTTAAACTCTCACCTTCTGTCTTAGAATCAATACTAAGTATAGGGGCCAAGGCAGAAGAGCAGTAAGAACTAGGCAATAGGGGCTAAGTGACTTGTCCAGGTTCAAAGTGTCTGAGGCCAGATTTGAACCTAGGACCTCTCATCTCCCATCTCTCAATCCACTGAGTCACCTTGCTGCCCCATGTATGAACTTGAGTTTCTGTTTCTATTAAATTAAAGGTAGAATGGAGGCCAGGAGACCATTTCCTCACAAACAAAAGGACAACCAACAATTAAACCTGCCATTTTCTCAAGCCCAGAGGACTTCTGTCCTTCCCAGGAATTTTGTTCAATCCCCTCTTTACCTGGTTTATCCTGTTAACCACCACACTCCCCTTCTCTATTTGCTCCTTGACTTATCTCAAAGGGTCTGGCTGGAGTTGTGACCTTACCATAGTAGGTTAAGCACACACCCATTGTATGGAGAGATGAGATAGCATTTGGGAAACTGGATAACTGCTGCCTCCATCCTTTTTGAAAACTACAAGTTTTCACACAAATGTTCCAACTGATTTCTGGAGCAAGTCTAGGTTGTGGCATGGGCACTGTACCCCCTTAACTCAGGCAAACTGTAAGCAGGGAAATTCCCTTGCCCCTTTCTGTCCTTGTGACTCCTAACCCAAGAATATCTGACAACTTCTATAAGGCCCTGAGATTAGTATCATCTTTGGATCATCCTTTAGATCAGTGATTCCCAAAGTGGGCACTACTGCCCCATGGTGGGTGCTGCAGCGATCCAGGGATGATGGCCACACTTTTTTTGTATTACATTCTATTCTGAGTTCAATAAATAGTTTCATAATTTCCAGGGGGCCCTAAGTAATATTTTTTCTGGAAAGGGGGCGGTAGGCCAAAAAAGTTTGGGAACCACTGCTTTAGATAGAGATGGATACAGGTGATACATCTGTAATGCAAAGGGGGCTAGCTGCACTGCAGGGAAGAGTAGTAGGTGGTTCAGTCCAAGGGGTCTTTAGGCAGGAGTAGAAGTTGGTATAAGTAACAGGGACCTGCACTTAGGCTGAATGAGAGGCAGATGAAACTCTCTCACTAGCAAAGCCAAGATCCCTTTAAGCTCAGGATTCTGTGCCTCTGGCCTGAGAAATGGAGACATTTCTATTGGTCAGTTGGTGTGGTCAACAGGAAGGAGGCTGGCACTTCCTGAACCCAACTGTTTAATAAGGTTTGTCAGCTGAAGCTAAAAGTCTGATTTGACTGCTGGTGTTACTTAGCCTATGGTGGAAGGTAAAAGCAATGACTTTAAAGCTTGATGGTTTAAAGGGTTTATTGTTAAATTTGGATCAGGTAAAAGGGAGTTGGAAAGTGGGTGACGTAAGCTAAGATCTTGAATAACTAATTTCACTAAACTACTTTTAGGAAATGTTGAAAGGTCTTCTTATGGTGCAGTAGCAAAGAATGCCTTGAGGGCAATCTCAACTCTGATATTCTTGGTTGCTGACCCAGGGCTGCCCAGCCCTGGGCCAGATGGTGATGTCTTGATGATAGAAATTGTCTCTTGATTACAAAAGGGTTGTTGGGTCTGCCAATAAGCTACCGGTGTTGGCTAGCTATGGTAGCTGTTCTTACCTAACTAAAGAATCTACCCAGAACCACCCTTCAACCACCCGGGGCCCACTTTCCACCCTTTCCTCCCTAACCCTGAAGATCAGAGCCAAAAGTGAAGTCAGGGGTCTGGGGGACCCCTTTTTATACTCTCACTTCAACTCTCACTCAGCCTGGGTCCTCTGCCAGGTTCTGTGTTCTATATTGGCAACTGCCAGCTTGCAACCCATGAAAACATGGTTGCAGGATTTTATCCACAACAGTAAACCCATTTTCTTTAGGAAATCTGCAACTTGCAGCATTTCTGCATTCTTACTTAACTAAAACTACTCTGAAAATTCTGTACTTACACTGAACTAAAAAATAACTCTCCTTAACTATTCCCAAAACAAGAAAAAGGGTTGTAACTCCTATTCCTAAGCTACTTCTATTCTGAGCTAAGTTAAAACAGGTAACAGGGGAAAATTAAAGGAAAGAAACAGGGTTTGAGTTTTACAACTGAACAGAAAGGAAAAAGTTAAAACATAGTAACAAGATAACACATTCAAACCATAACTATTGCTAAACACAAATATACAGTACTAAAACTCTAAGATATGAAACCTTCTATCTTCATGAACTTAAAAAACCAAGAAGTAACAACTAAGAAACAAATTAGCAACATTCTAAAGAGCTATGACCATCGAAATGACATGGGCCTAGATGGGGGAAGTTGCCCAGAACAGAGTCCGTTGACGTGAGATGGATGCAGCCCTGTGCTCCTCTAGGAGCCAACAGGAATAAACTAAACTAAAGAGCTATGCAAACTTACTAAGAATTAGTAATGTTATTATGTTAATAACCTCAAACCTATGTTAGGTTAGTGTGTTATAATAATCCTAACAGTATTTAAGCTAACACAGTTAAACTAAGCTATTTTAAGCTAAGTATAATATTTTTTAAAAAAAGTCCTGTCCCCGATCTAACTTAAACAAACTAACTATTCTGTCCTCATGTGTTAGTACAGACTAAGTGTTAATGAACAAACATTATACATATATACAATGCTTTGAAAAAATGAAAGGTGTTTGAGCTAGAAAGGTGTCTGAACCAATGTAAGAGAAAAAACTCTAAGCAATGGGCAGATAACCCTTTTGCTCTTATGTGTGTATGTTACTATTTACATATGTACATGTGTAAGGGGGAAAAAGGGGTTTTATGGGTTCAATATATTAAAAGGTGGTCACCAGGGGAAATTTCCCCAATTAAGGAATAATCTCAAGTCAAAATTGACTTTTATGGTGATTTATTTACAATTAGGAAGGTTGAAGGTAAGGAAATTGAGAGAGAGAAACTGGCCCGGACCAGGTAAGAATTTAGAGGCCCCAGCAGAGGGGCACAGAGGTTAATTAAACAAGGCTTCTAGCCACAAGGCCTTTTACAATTAGAGAGGCAAGAGAGGCCTCCTTGAGGCTAGAGCCTCCAGAAACGCCAAGGGAAGAGAAAGAGTCAGCCTAACTTACCCACATGACAATTCAAAGGGAAGTAGTCAGAGGTCCCACCAAAGTCTCAGCATTCCAACACTCCTCCATGAACCAGAAGAGGTCCTCACCAGATGTTGTGTTCCACCAAAGACCTCAGCTGACTGAGG
Source organism: Gracilinanus agilis (assembly GCF_016433145.1). Classification (NCBI taxonomy): domain Eukaryota; kingdom Metazoa; phylum Chordata; class Mammalia; order Didelphimorphia; family Didelphidae; genus Gracilinanus; species Gracilinanus agilis. The sequence goes on along the minus strand of NC_058133.1, from coordinate 226,650,608 downwards.
ACCTTCTCCTTTTAAAGGGGTCACTTCCTGTTCCTCCTTCCTAATTTGCATGTCCAATCACAATAGATGATTCTCCTAGTACTGCCTAGGGGGAAGTCAGTTGACTCTAGCACACTTGGGTTATGGACCTCCCCAAATTAGAGGTGTTCTCACCTTTGGTGATTAAACCTAAAGATGGGCAGTGTAGACTTAATCTAATTATCACACCTGTGAAGTTTAAGAAATGTTTTAAGTGTTGAATAATGACCTAGCCATGTGGTGAAGTGTTATATACTCACCCTTTTAGAACTCTTCTGCTAAAAGCTATGTGGTATTGGATGGAATTCTAATGATTGAGTGCAATGAGAATTCTGTGAGCATGTGAAGTGTACTCCTCAAACCTAAGGTTCCATCGCTGATCTGATGAACTCCTCTTCATGACACTTTTGTATAAAGTCACACCAGTTGTGTAGGCAGGTCAAAGGTAGTTGTGTAGTCCACCATGGTGATGTCCTTGTGATGATCTGCAAAGTCTGTAGTGTCTCAGCTGTGCTGTTAGATATTACCATAGGCGCTTGTCAACTTCAGCTGGAATTGTTGTGCAGTTGTGTTGACTCGTGTTGTATCACTTTTGTGTATCCATGAAAAATAATTCTTGACTCATTGTTGTAAAGAAGATAAAAACCCCAGAACTGAAGCATTCTGGGAGCAACCTGTTGGGGGGGGGGGGTGAAGGGAGGAAGGTAGGATAGGAGAAGGAAGGGAAGGGAAGGGAAAGCCAGAGGAAGGGAATGAAGGTAGCCCAGCCAGTAGCCCCAGCCCTGGTAGGGGGAAATTGACCAGAGTCCTTCAGGGCTCAAATAAAAGATCGGAAAACAACTTGGATTTATAGGATGGCTAGGTTTTCTTTAGATTAGGAAAGGGAAAGATTAGGTAAGGAAAGAGGGTCTATACCACCTCCTGGGTCCAGGATCAGAGAGAGCCCAAAGAGCCTCTGGGCTTGAGAGAGTCCAGAGGGTAGCTCTGCAGGGTCCAGGGTAGAGAGAGAAAAAAGGTGCCAAAATTCTCTTTTATACTTTCTCTGACACCTCCCACAAAGGAAGTGGGAGGTGTTGGGGGAAGTTGTAGCAGAGAGTCCTGGGAAATGCAGTCTCCCAGGGCTTAGAATAACGCCTTCAGGGTTGTTCCATTCATGCTGTCTTGCTGGCCAAAATTCTATATTACTAATAAATCTCTCTTTTTACTTTTAAGCTAAGTTTCAGAGTCTTGCATTCTTACAAAGGTATTCTTTCCGAACCCAGGGGTTCACAATTACACTCAAATTTGTGATCCCAGGGGAAATCTTATAGGATTCACTTTCAAGAATGTGCTATTCTGGGGGCACTTAGGTGGCTCAGTGCCCTTTTTGTCTTAGGTAGTCTTCCCCATTGTATCAGAGACCCTTTCCCAGGAAAGACCCACACCTGGGCTTTTAGTATCCAGTACCCACACTCTTTTAGTATCCATAGTAAGTAGCCCATTCCCTTACACCCTAGCTTCAGGCTATGATTCCTTTCCCAAACTTTATTGTATCAGGTCAGTATAGTTTGAACACTCCTATTTCCTTGTAGCTATGGTAATGTCAATCATCATTCCCTGCTCCGGGATCTCCCCAAATGGTATATAGGTTCCCCAAATTCTTTTGTTCCTTAGAATTGTCTAATCTAGCTTGGTTGGTGTTCCCAGGTCAGTGACCAGAGCAACCAGAGTTTCAATCCTCAGAACTCTGATTAAGGAAAGAGGTACAGTACTAAATTAAAGAATGGCTTTTCTGACTATTTAATAGTCCCCTGTTTTTTCCTAGTCAATAATAGGCACTGGCCCAATTTTTTTTTTAAAGGATACCAGGGACTAGTCCAGGACCAAAATACCTTTACCCTAGAAGAAATAGTCCACTCAGCATCAAAGTGAGCTCTGTAGCAGAGCTAACCTGGCTGACTTGCCTTAGCTCTCTAGGACTAACTAGGTCTTAGGATCCTACTGACCCCTGTTTTTACCTTATCAAGTAGGACTAAGGACTCTTAATTTGAGACATCTTTCATTCCATTCCCAAATTAATATTACTACTACTTCTCTGAAGGGCTTGACAATGCCGTGTTGTCTATCTCACTAAATTTCCCTAAGAAGCCTAAATCAAAGGTACCTTCCCAATCTACCATTTTCTTATGCTCATTGTCAGCCTCATTCTTCTAGAGTCCATTCTCCAATTAACAAATGGTCAAGATATAAACAGTTTTCAGATGAAGAAATCAAAGCTATCAAGAATCATATGAAAAAATGTTCTAAATCACTCTTGATTAGAAACGTGCAAATTAAAACAAAGCTGAGGTACCACCTATCAGATTGGCCAATATGACAGTAAAGGAAAGCACTAAAGTTGAGCTGATCCAACCATTCCAGAGGGGAATTTGGAACTATGCCCATAGGTCTATCAAACAATGCATACTCTTTGATCCAGGAATACCACTACTAGGTCTGTATCCCAAAGAGCTTTATAAAAAAAAAGATTGCACAAAAATATTTATAGCAGCTCTTTTTGTGATGGCAAAGAATTGGAATTTGAAGGGATGACCATTAATTGGGGAATGACTGAATGAATTATAGCATATGTTGGGGATGGAATACTATTGTGCTATAAGGAATGAACAGGATGATTTCAGAAGAGCTAGAATATCAACTGATGCAGAGTGAAATAAGCAGAACCTGGAGAATACTGTACACAGTAACAGTAACTGTGAAAGACTTATGACAAAGAATGCTATCTACCTCCAGTGAAAGAACTGTTGGAGAGTGGGAATGCAGGTCAAAGCATGTTTTTTCATTATAGTTTTGAGTTTTTATTTTGGAGTTTTGGTTTTATATGATTATTCTCTTACAAAAATGAACAATATGGATAGGTTTTGTATGATAATTCATGTATAACCCAGATCAAATTGCTTGCCAGCTCCAGGAAGGAGGTGGGATCGGAGGGAGATATTTTGCATCATATAACTTTAGAAAACTTATGTGGACATTTTGTTTTCACATGTAATTGATAAAATAAGCTATCTTTACATAAGAGTCCATCTGCCACTCTTTTATCTTTGTATTGTGCTGTTAAGAGCCCTTGTATTGAGGCAGCCAGGTAGCTAAAGTAGATAAGGAGCCAGGCCTGGAGATGGGAGGTTCTGGGTTCAAATCTGGACTCAAATACTTCCTATGGGCAAGTTGTCTGACATCAATTTCCTACCCAGTCTTCTGCCTTGGAATTGAAGACTTAGTATAGATTCTAACTCAGAAGGTAAAGGCTTTAAAAAAAGCCACTTAGCTATCCTCCCTTTTACTATTATTAATAAACTGCCCTTTGTATTAGACCTATGCTCTTCTCTTGGAAATTATTTTGCATATATTTTTAATCTAATTTTCTATATATATGATATATTCCCCTAAGAGAATATAAACTTTTTCAAGGCACAGACAGTTCTGTTTTTGAATAGAGTTGTGGTGAGGATCAAATGAGTTAGAAATTGTAAAGATAGGGGGTAGCTGGGTAGCTCAGTGGATTGAGAGTCAGCCCTAGAGACGAGAGGTCCTAAGTTCAAATCTGACCTCAGACACTTCCCAGCTGTGTGACCCCTGGGCAAGTCCCTTGACCCCCACTGCCCACTCTTACCACTCTTCCACCTAGGAGCCAATACACAGAAGGGTTTAAAAAAAAAAGAAAAGGAAAAAATTGTAAAGATAATAATTGTAAAATGAGAAAATAAGTGCTTATTTAGCACAATGCCTGGCATATAGTAAGTACTATATAAATGTTAACTGTTTATTATTATTATTATATCCCTAGGACTTACCACAATGTCTGATACAGCGTAGTTGATTACTAAATTGAAAAGGCAAAGGGTTTATTTTTCTTAAAGGATTGTAACAGAGAAATATTGATACAAAAGTAGAGACCAAAAGCTAAACTCGGGGTCAACAGTTACAAAAGATAAGAAGTGTATATTTAAAAACCTGGGGCCTGAGAGAGGGTATGGGAGTAAGTACAGATGATGAAATAAGTGGAGAGTCAGGGGATTCTAGTACATGAAATGCTATGTAAAAGACATCAATGAAACTTTTTCTTTAAAAACAAAAACATAAGGGGGAAGTATGGGAAGGAAGAAGAGATGGGTTGTTTGGCTCTCCCCAAAGTGGGCACTACCGCCCTCTGGTGGGTGCTGCAGCAATCCAGGAGAGCAGTGATGGCCACAGGTGCATTTATCTTTCCTATTAATTGCTATTAAAATTAAAAAAAATTAATTTCCAGGGGGCTAAGTAATATTTTTTTCTGGAAAGAAGGCAGTAGGCCAAAAAAGTTTGGGAACCACTGGCTTAGAGCAAGAATCCAGAACCACCCCTTTCTTTTCTTTTTAAAACCCTTATCTTCAGTCTTAGAGTCTATATTGGTTCCAAGGCAGAAGAGTGGTAAGGGCTGGGCAATGTGGGTTAAGTGACTTGTCCAAAGTCACACAGCTAGGAAGTATCTGAGAGCAGATTTGAACCTAGGACCTTCTAGAAGTCTCTAGGCCTGGCTCTCAATCTACTGAACTACCCAGCTGCCCCCATAAACCACACTTTTCTCAAGCAAAATATGCCTGTATGTCTAATTCAACTACCATGGTTGGGCCAAAGACTCTTGGCATCCTCTCCATAGATGGTCAACTCTTGGAAAGGTTATTTCCATGAGAGAAGGGAAAGGTATGGACTGAATAGACTGAAATGTTCTTTTCAGCATAGGAGTCCTCAGAGTCTATAAAGCAGGGGAAGTACTATGAATTTTTAGAGAAAAAGGAACAAGTTTGTCCTTTCTAGTTGGCAGGGGAAAGTCCCCAAGCTGACCTCTGTAAGAAAGAGCCCCAATGTATCCACATCTTTAGACCAATTCCTGATGCTCTATCAAGAATTGTTATTGCCACATGGAGATGTTTTTTCCCTGTGTGCCTGGGAACAAAGATAAGAAGGAAAAGAAAAGGGGATGCCTCAAGAAGAAAAAGAAAAGGGGATGCCTCAGTCTTTCTTGCCTCCAGGGGCCTGGCTATGAACTAGAAGCTTGACAAGATTGGAGGATGACTTTGTGGAAGCAGTAGGGGAGTCCAACTTCACTTTATCCAGTAAAGTTTTCTTGATGGCAGCTGGAGAGATCTTCTCTTGATCAGCCATGGACTGAAGCTCTCTGATGGGCATATATCAAAAAGGATTGGAAGGAAAGGGTTAGCAAGAAAAGGCAATTCTGGAGCTGAGAGTTCTATTGGTGAGAGGACAAGGAAACTGCTCCACTATTTACCTCCAAATCGATTCTTGATTGAACTTAAAGTAGATTCTTGACAAAGAAGAGCACATCCAGGAAGTCAACCAAGAGAAGATGGTGACTCAAAACTCTATCCTATCAGTAACCACTGAAGGAACTAGGGATGTTATTTTGGGAGTGATTTAGGGAGGATGCAATCTCTGTCTTCAAGTATTCAAAGGGCTTTTTTTGTGTGTATATGCAAGAGAAATTTGGCTTATTCTGCAAAGCTCCAGAGGGAAGAATTTAAATTAATGAATGGAGGTTAGACATAGAAAGATTTCTGCACCATATATAAATAAGAGCTTTTTTGCAATTAGAGGTAGAAATTCAAGCAGAGACTGTACACCTATTGGGAGGAGTGGGTCGTAGCTATTGAGGAGGGAATTCATGTTTCAGGTCTGAGTTCAATTAACCCAAATGACTTGACCAAGGCTACACAGCTAATAAGTGTTGGAGTGATCATTTAACTGAATATCCTGTTACTCCAAATCCAGTATTCTTTCCACCATACCATCTTCCCTAGATGATCAAGAATAGGGGTTCTTAACCTTTTCTGGGTCATGGACTGGTACAGCCTATGGACCACTTCTCAGAATATTTTTAAATGTATAAAATAAAATAATAGGATTACAAAGGAAAACAACTATATATGCTTAGAAAAAAGGTACAAACCACCCTGAGTGTGTCTGTCATAGGATTCTAGAAAATGACCAAGAATTTGTGGGGGAAGTGGTAACAAAGCAGGGCAACACCAGACCTAAGACAAATTCAAATTAAATGATTCAAATTCAAATAAAAGATGAGTGATGTGTTGGTTTTTGTCCCTGCCACATTTGTCTAATCTGGATTGTTACTAAGCTTCTCCTAAAGAGTAGGTTGGGGACAGAGACCTGCTTGAAGTGAAATGGAGAAGGATCTTACCGGGTACGGATGCAGGAAGCTTCCACAGCATTGATGAGGAGGGAGCGGAAACCACCACTTTCTAAGAAGTGCAAGGCATGGATAGTGGCTCCCCCAGGAGAGCAAACATTGTCCTTGAGCTGTCCGGGGTGCTGTTCTGATTCCAAGAGCATCTTGGCAGCTCCCTGCAGTAGAATGAAAATGGACTGGAGGAAGGAACTTTTATTGTTAGAGAGCCTTCTGTTTTCTGAAACCATTAAATATCTACCAAGAAACTTTAGGGAATGGAGTTGTCCCTTCAACACCTTTCCATCAGCCCCTAAACCAAGCCTGAAGTTCTAGCCCCAAATCTGAGTGAGAAAGCTTCTTTTTGATACAGTCCAAGGATAAGAAAGATACTAACCAGTAAAGCCTGAGCCCCCAGATGGACTGCCAACCTCCGAGGTAGCCCCATCTTCACCCCACCATCTGCCAATGCATCCAAAGCTGTGAATGCCTGTAGGGAAGACAATTACTGAGTCTTAGGGGAAGAAAGGGATAACTAGGTTGGCATAGTGAATAGAATGCTGGGTCTAGAATCAGAAAGATTCATCTTCGTGAGTTCAAATCTGGTATTTGAACATTTACGAACTGGCTGACCCTGGGCAAGTCACTTAACCCTGTTTGCCTCAGTTTCCTCATCTGTCAAATGAGCTAGAGAAAGAAATAGCAAACCATTCCAGTGTCTTTGCCAAGAAAACCCCCAAAAAGGGATCATGAAGAATTAGACATGACTGAAACATCTGAACAACAACAAAAGGGAAAGAAAAGGAGCCCTTGATATGGGAAAAGACCCCTGGTATCTCTCTTTCAGGCTAAAAGAGATAACCCAAATAACTTTGCCCTTTGTCCATTAACTTTATTCACAGATTAAGCACTTGTCTAAACCCCTTATTCCATAACCTCCCCCATAACAAAAGACTCACATAGGCAGGTCCGCTACCACTAAGGCCAGTAACAGCATCAATAAGGTCCTCTTCTACCTCTGTGCAGAAACCCACACTGCTCATTAGCTGTTCCAAGAGTTTCCCATCCTCCACCTGGGCATGGGTTCCTGTAGCATAAACTGTGGCCCCCTCCCGAACTATCACAGGGGTGTTGGTCATACAACGGATAACTTTAGGGGCCGGCTGGAATGCTGTCAGTTTCTGGGGACAGAAAGTAGATTAAACTTCTAAGCACATCTTCAGCACCATTTCCCCTGTTCCACAAATTAGGTGGACCCCTTCTCTAGACCCCCCCTACTATACTATTTTCTCCACCAGTACCTGGGAACATCCACCCCCCACCCTGGAGGGCAATGCTGAAAGGAGTGGTACCTTCTCAATGGAGTTAATTGTGACACCAGCTGCACAAGAGATTATAATGTGCCTGTCCTCGATATCAGCTGCAATCTCATCCAGGATGAAGGGAATGATATGAGGCTTCACAGCCAAGAAAAGTACATCACTGTGGTATACTGTCTCCTTGTTGTTGGGGGTCAGGTTTACACCTATCTTCTGCAGAAATTAAAAGGAAGATCATGGTTCAGAATATTGGGGGCCAGGTTGTCAGGCTTCAGAGCTTGCCTGGGGAATAAAAGGATTACCAGTCAGATGCTTGTTCACATCTATACCTCAGTCACTGTTGTAGCTCTCCCTAAGATTTTCATTTCAAGTTCTATCCCTCCATAAAGTCCTGGGATTCTTCAAAGGTACTGTCACTACAGTTCTTAGGCAGATGAATAGCTTGAGTTGTGGAGCCAGAGAAAATAGCTCTCTACCCAATTCATGAATTCTCTACTCAACTTAAGTAAATGAACATTTATTAAGCTCCTATGGGACAGGTAGGTGGCTCAGTGGATAGAATGCCAGGCCTGGAAATGAGAGGTCTTGGGTTTAAATCTGGCCTGGATACTTCCTAGCTGTGTGACCCTCACTAATCCCCCTTTACTTAGCCCTTGCCACTCTTTTGCCTTAAAAGTAATACTTTGTATTGATTCTAAGACAGAAGTTAAGGGTTTAAGAAAAAAGGAGAGTTTGACTTATACTGAGAAGTCCCCACAGGTCAAATTGACTCCATGGCTGAAGTGGTGGGGTGAAGCTAGAGTTGTTCTCCCCTTTGGACACTGCTCCTGGATTTGAGAAGCCAGGACAGAGCAACCCACAAAGTAAAGATACACACCTGGCCTATTACCCAGTGAGTTCAGTTTGGTTTGGGAGCAATAACTCCACTCCATGGGCTCTTAACATTTTTCTTCTCCTACTTACCCTGAGTGCAGAGACTGTTGGCAGGTCCATAGCTGGTGAGCTGGCCATTATCTTGTGGGAGGCCAGGATGCCTTAGTGAGGAAGGCAAGGTTGTTTCAATTCAAGGTCAATGTTCCCCAAATCCTTCAAGTCTACAGCAGAAATCTCAATTCCCTATTCCTTATCTTGTACCTACCATAAAATAACAAAATTAAGCTATATGTATCTCTATCACTGGTAGAAATGTCACTTCTCATCCTGAGGGCTTCAGTATCATCTAGAAAAATCAGTTGAGCTCCACTTCAAATTCTGGCTCAAACACTGATCAAACACACATTCCCTGTAGAACCAGAGTAAGCTTGGAAGAAGATTGAGGACCAGTTTTAGAATAGGGGGAAATCGGAAAGTGCTTCCTCTACCTATAACAATGAATCTGCAGGCAAAATCAGTTAACCTCTTGGTGACACAGGCAACTTTTTAAGACGGCAAGTAAGTTACAGATCAGTGGCTGATGGAGTGAGTTTCTATTTGGGTTGTACTTTATTGCACTGAAATCACAGTTCAGATTGGAAGAGGAAAAAAATCTATATCTAGATATATGTTATTGTTAAGTCGTATTACTCTTCATGACCCCACATGGGCTTTTCTTGGCAGATACTGGAGTGGGACAGCTAGGTAACATAGTGGGTAGAGAGCCAGGCCCAGACTCTGGAGGGCCTGGGTTCAAATCTGTCCTCAGACACTTCTTAGCTGGGTATGACCTGGGCAAATCACTTACCCCCATTGCCTGGCACTTACCACTCTTCTGCCATAGAACCAATATATAGTATTGGGTCTAAGACAGAAGGTAAGAGTTAAAAAAAAAAAGGCATTGTAAGGTATAGCTAAGTGACTCCATGGATAGAGAGCTAGGTCTGGAAATGGAAGGTCTTGGGTTTAAATCTGGCCTCAGACACTTTCTAACTGTGTGACCCTGGTCAAGTCACTTAACCATAATTACTTGGCCCTTGTTGCTTTTATGACTAAAAATTGATACTAGGTAAGAGTTTAAAAAGAAAAAAGGTAGTCAAGTGGTTTGCCATTTCCTTCTCCAGTTCATTTAATTAAATTAATTAATTTACTTTAAGACTGTTATATTTCATCTTAGACTTAATATTATATATTGGTCCCAAGGCAGAAGAGTCAGTGGTAAAGGCTAGGTATTAAGTAACTTGCCCAGGGCTACACAGCTAGGAAGTATCTGAAGCCAAATTTGAACCTAATACCCTCTGTCTCTAGATCTGGCCCTCAACACTAAGCCAACTAGCTGCCCCCTTATTAATGAATGTATTTTAAAACTCTTACCTTCTATTTTAGAATCAATGCTGAATATTGGTTCCAAGGGTTAGGCAGGTGGGATTAAGTGGTTTGCACAGGCTCACACAGCTAGAAAGTGTTCACCTAACTGCCCTTTTCTAGCTCATTTTACAGACAAGAAAACTGAGGCAAACCAGGTTAAGTGATTTGCTCTGAGTCACTCAGCTAGTAAATGACTGAGGTTGGATTTGAAGTCAGGAAGATGAGTCTTCCTGATTCCAGGCCAAGTACTCTCTACTATGTGACCTCACTATACTTTCACTCTCATTTACTCTCTCTCCATATATATGTCTAGAGATATATGTGTAAAACATATATCCATATATCTATCTATCTATCTATCTATCTATCCAAATATAGATATATAGATATATTCTGGAAGATACTAAGTTTCTAATAAGGAACCTCTTCTTCCCCCAATTTATCAACCAGTCAACAAATATTTATTAAGTATTTACCATGTGCCTGGCACTCCTATAGTTCCAAATAAAAAGAAAAACAAACAAAAAAACCCCCCAGAAACATCCCTACTCATAGTGAGTTTGCATTCTAATGAGGAAGACAAATACATATGAAAATATATAGAGAGTAAATATAAAGTCAATCAACACACACACAAGAGTTAAAATCAGGGGTGGGAGTGGGGGTGGGGGGAGCACCACCAGATGGGGGACCAGGTCAAAACATTTAAGACAACTAAGCCTAGTCAACTCAGGTCTCAAATTTTAGCCCAGTCAGGGAATGGCCAGTCTATCCTCTAGGGCCCCAATTCCTACCTGCTGATGTGAAGCCTTTAGCCAGGGCAAATGCCAGTTGGCCAGCTCCAATGAAGCCCACACTCATGGTCCCAGAGGTTCAGCTCAGCCAGCAGAAAGAAAACAGCTGGAACTGGATCGGAGAGAAAGAAGCTACCGCCGAATAGACGTGGCTGGGTAGAGGTAAAAGCACAAAAAAGCAGGCAAGCCTACAAACCAGAGCAACTCCTCCTACCAGCCCATTCCTATGCTCAGCCCACAGACAAGGAAATGGCCCAGTGGTCTCCTTTTCTTCCCTAGTGCCGCTAATCTCAGGCTCCTTTACTATTAGGCACCTAATGGCTCCATCTTTACGTGGTCCCCCTCTCTCCCACATCCCCCCCACCTCCTCAGAAAAACTAGGTCCCCCAAAGTAGCCTCTTAGAGAGGAATCCTCACCCAAAGAGAGAAGAGCGGTGTCCGTTTCTTCACTAGAACAATCCAAATCGGGGCAGGAGAGGAAAGAAGAAGTGAATAAGAGATACAGGAGATAATAGGAGTGGGGGCGGAGCGGTGGTAATGGTGAAGGAAAAAGCTTTTGTTGTTGGAAACAGGCCCACTCCCCCTCCCAACAGAGAATGTTCCCCGCCTAATTGCGGCCACCTCCTCGGGACCAGCTCCTTTCCTCGGTCCCCATCTCCACCTCCTCCTCTCAGTTATTTACAACCCGACACACCTACGGAACAGAAATACAGGCCCACGTGTCAACCCCAAGCTCCTCCCAAGCTCCCGCCTCAGTCAACGCCGATCCAGCCAATCCGAGGCCGAAAAGCCACGTAGAGACCAATCACAGTGCGGGGCTGGATCCCGGGAGGTGTGATTGCATCATTCCCTTCATTTTCAGATTGCTATCCTTTACCTGACTCTGCAGGACTGGAGGTCCCATTCCTGGAGCCTTTGGGACCTTGTGGCAAAGCTAAATGCACACCCGGTCCCTCTGACTTTTACAGTCCAAAAGCAGTGGAAAGAGAAGGGGGCCTGTGGAGTCAGAGGACCTAGATTTATCGTACCCTGACTCTGATGCTGATTACTGTGAGGCCAAGGTTGAAAGGTACTTTAACCTCTTTCTAGAGACTAGACCTCAGTTTCTTCAACTGTAGAACAAGGGGGTTAGGTGACCTCCAAGATTCCTTCTAGCTCTAAATCTATGATAACTGAAAAAAGGTGGCATGATATATCAGGGAAAGCATGGTTGTGGGTGTCAGGAGATTACAAGTTTTGGAATCTACTGCTATTTACCAACGGTATGATATAAGTGCAAGTCTCACCAATTTTGAAATCTATTTATTAAACATTTATTTAACTCCTAGTTAATGTCAGGTAGATGGCCTGAAAAGATCTCCAATGCTAGTCTCTGGGAAAGAACAATCCAGTATCCCATTAGTCAGGACATAAAGAAATAAGTGGAGATGGATGGGACATACCAGACAAGCATAGTGCTGGAACCCTTCAGGGAGGAGGAAAGTCGGAAGACCAAAACAGACCTGTCGAGGATCTGCCGAAAATGAAACAAAAACAGTCGGAATGACATGGGCCCAGCTGGGGGAAGTTGCCCAGAACAGAGTCCGCTGGCGTGAGATGGTTGCGGCCCTATGCTCCAAAGGAGTCAACAGGAATAATAAAATAAAATAATAATAAAATGTGCTAACCCTGGGGATACAAATAAAATGAAAAGAACATCCCAGTCCTTATGGAATTTACACTAACGAGGGAAGACAATACAAAAGGAAGCTGAAGATAGGATTTTTGGTGTAGTCCAGTGGTGCTCAAAACTACTGCCTGAGGTCCAGGTGTGGCCCCTTGAAATGTTCTATTCAGCCAGTGACATTATTTCTAATCTGATGAATACAATGAATACAATGAAAAAAGAGTTGCCTTAGAAACAGACTGACAGATGAGTATTTCCTTTCCTTTGGCCCCCTCTTTAAAAAGTTTGCCCATCATTGGTATAGTCAAAACCTAACAGCTGATGAAAGAGAATGGAAAATTCTGAAAAGTTCCTAGTACTCTAGAAAGATCCCTTCTAGCTCTAAATCTATGATCCTATGAAAGTACAAGTCTAGCCTCAGTTTCTTTCTATTTTTTATTATTTTTTTTTTAATTTTATTTTTTAGAAAAAAATTTTTTTCCATGTGTCAACATGGAAATTAGAGACCCCAAACTTATAGCTTAGTGAGGTATGATGAACCCCAAGTTTAGAAATAGTTTGTAGTTTGGAGACCCCCAAAGCTTGTGCTTGTTCCCTGTTCCCCTGGGAATCCACCCTGAAGGGAATCTCAGGCTAGCAGTTGCAGACTGCTAGGGTAAATGCTAAATACCCTTTTGTCCTAGGTAGTCTTCCCCATTGTATCAAAGACCCTTCCCAGGAAGACTACCTGGGCAGGGACCATTCCTTTGGTATCCATTGTGTAAGCAGTCCCTTTCCCTTACACCCTAGCCTCTAGCTATGATCCCTTTCTCTAGCTTGATTGTATCCTGTCAGTATAATGTCAATCATCTCTCCCAGCCCCGGGATCTTCCCAAATGGTATATAAGTTCCCCAATTTCCTTTGTTCTGGGGAGTTGTCATCTACCGCGGTGGCACTCCCAGGGGGATCAGGGAGCAGACCGAAGGAGTGTTCATTTAGACTCTGCACAAAGCGCAGCCCTGCATAAGAGGCCAAGTAGCCCTCATCCCCCTTTCCCTTGATTAAAGAGTGGTTTTATGACTATTTAATAGTTCTGCGTTTTTTCTAAGTTAACACATGGTTATATGATTCATGTTCTTACTCTCTCCCCCCCAAATCCCTCCTCCTAGCCACACACATTTCCACTGGTTTCTTCATGTATCATTGATCAAGACCTATTTCCATATTATTGATAATTGTACCAGGGTGGTCATTAAGAGTCTACATCCCGGGCAGCTGGGTAGCTCAGTGAATTGAGAGTCAGGCCTAGAGATGGGAGGTCCTAGGTTCAAATCTGACCTCAGACACTTCCCAGCTGTGTGACCCTGGTCAAGTCACTTGACCCCAATTGCCCACCCTTACCACTCTTCTACCTAGGAGCCAATACACAGAAGTTAAGGGTTTTTTGTTTTTTTTTTAAAGTCTACATCCCAAATCATGTCTGCATCAACCCATGTGTTCAAACAGTTGTTTTTTTTTTCTGTGTTTCCACTCCTGTAGTTCTTCCTCTGAATGTGGATAGCGTTCTTTTCCATAAAACCCTCAGAACTGTCCTGAGTCATTGCATTGCTGCTAGTAAAGAAGTCCATTACATTCAGTTTTACCACAGTGTGTCAGTCTCTGTGTACAATGTTCTCCTGGTTGGGCTCCTTTCACTCTGCATCAGTTCCTGGAGGTCATTCCAGTTCACAAGGAATTCCTCCAGTTTATTATTCCTTTGAGCACAATAGTATTCCATCACCAGCATATACCAATTTGTTCAGCCATTCCCCAATTGAAGAGCATACCCTTGTTTTCCAGTTTTTTGTCAACACAAAGAGAGCGGCTATAAATATATTGGTACATGGTTTTTTCCCCTATGATCTCTTTGGGGTACAAATCCAGCAATGGCATAGTTGGATCAAAGGGCAGGCAATCTTTTAGTGCTCTTTGGGCATAGTTCCAGATTGCCATCCAGAATCAATTCACAACTCCACCAGCAGTGCATTAATGTCCCAATTTTGCCACATCCCTTCCAACATTCATTACTCTCCCCTGCTGTCATTTTAGCAAATCTGCTAGGTGTGAGGTAGTATCTCAGAGTTGTTTTGATTTTCATTTCTCTAATTATTAGAGATTTAGAACACTTTCTCATGTGCTTATTGATAGTTTTGATTTCTTTATCTGAAGATTGCCAATGTATGTCCCTTCCCCATTTATCGATTGGGGAATGGCTTGATTTTTTGTACAATTGATTTAGCTCCTTGTATATTTGAGTAATTAGACCTTTGTCAGAGTTTTTTGTTATAAAGATTTTTTCCCAGTTTGTTGTTTCCCTTCTGATTTTGGTTGCATTATTTTTGTTTGTACAAAACCTTTTTAATTTAATATAATCAAAATTATTTATTTTACATTTTGTAATTTTTTTCTAACTCTTGCTTGGTTTTAAAATCTTTCCTTTCCCAGAGATCTGACAAGTATACTATTCTGTGTTCGCCTAATTGACATAGTTTATTCTTTATATTCAGGTCATTCACCCATTCTGAATTTATCTTGGTGTAGGGTGTGATGTTGATCTAAACCTAATCTCTCCCATATTGTTTTCCAATTTTCCCAGCAGTTTTTGTCCCAAAAGTTGGGCTCTTTGGGTTTATCATAGACTGTCTTGCTGATGTCACTTATTCCAAGTCTATTCCACTGATCCTCCCTTCTCTCTCTTAGCCAGTACCATATTGTTTTGATGACTGCTGCTTTATAGTATAGTTTAATATCTGGTACTGCTAGGCCACCTTCCTTCATGTTTTTTTTTTCATTATTTCCCTTGATATTCTTGATCTTTTGTTCTTCCAAATGAACTTTGTTATAGTTTTTTTCTAATTCTGTAAAAAAGTTTTTTGGTAGTTTGATAGGTATGGCACTAAATAGGTAAATTAATTTGGGGAGAATGGTCATTTTTGTTATGTTAGCTCATCCTACCCATGAGCAATCAATGCTTTTCCAATTGTTTAGATCTAGTTCTAATTGTTTGGAAAGTGTTTTGTAGTTGTGTTCGTATAATTCCTGTGTTTGTTTTGGTAGATAGATTCCTAAGTATTTTTTTATTGTCTAGGGTGATTTTAAATGGTGTTTTTCTTTCTAACTCTTGCTGCTGTGAAGTGTTGGAAATATACAGAAATGCTGATGATTTATGTACATTTATTTTGTATCCTGCAACTTTGCTAAAGTTGTTGATTATTTCTACTAGCTTTTTAGTTGATTCTCTAGGATTTTTTAAGTAGACCACTAGCAGTAGCAATTAAAGAAGAAAAAGAAATTGAAGGTATTAAAATAGGCAATGAGTAGACCAAACTATCACTCTTTGCAGATGATATGATAGTCTACTTAAAAAAATCCTAGAGAATCAACTAAAAAGCTAATCAACTAAATCAACTAAAAATGTCAAGGGAAATAATGAAAAAAAAAAAAATGAAGGAAGGTGACCTAGCAGTACCAGATATTAAACTATACTATAAAGCAGTGGTCATCAAAACAATATGGTATTGGCTAAGAGACAGAAGGGAGGATCAGTGGAATAGACTTGGGGTAAGTGACATCAGCAAGACGGTCTATGATAAACCCAAAGAGCACAACTTTTGGGACAAAAACCCACTATTTGACAAAAACTGCTGGGAAAATCGGAAAACTATATGGGAGAGATTAGGTTTAGATCAACATCTCACACCCTATACCAAAATAAATTCAGAATGGGTGAATGACTTGAATATAAAGAATAAATTATAAGTTAATTAGGTGAACACAGGATAGTATACTTGTCAGATCTCTGGGAAAGGAAAGATTTTGAAACCAAGCAAGAGTTGGAAAAAATTACAAAATGTAAAATAAATAATTTTGATTACATTAAAATAAAAAGGTTTTGTACAAACAAAAACATAGCCTCAGTTTCTTCATCAACCTAGATTGGGTTAGATCAGGGATGAGTTCTTAACCTTTTTGGGTGTCATGACTCCTCTGGCAGATGTCTTCTCAGAATAATGTTTTTAAATGCATAAAATAAGGATTACATAGGATTAAAATAAGGATTACATGGGATTACAAAAGAAATCTTTTAAATTGAAATACAGTTGTTCAGTCTTTTTTTTTTTCTTAGTGACCCCATTTGGAGCAATGATAATGGAGTAATTTGCCATTTCCTTCTCTAGCTCATTTTACAAATGAGGAAAGTGATGTTTGTGGGAGCCCCAGGTTTGCTCATGATCCTTAGGAATTTGCCTTAAGGGAAGTCCCAAACTGACTTTGTCTTAGACTGAACAATGAATCACCAAGCCTCCATTAAGTGTCCTGAATAGGAGTGAAAGAAATGCTCAAAACCTCAATCGCCCTTTTTGTTTTAGCTTCCTCCACTGTATCAGAGGTCCATTCCCAAGAAGACCAACATCTGGCTGAAGCAGTCCTTTTGTATCCATTGTAGATTAGACTATTCCCTGATACCCCAGCCTTTGGCTATAATCTCTTTCCCAAGCCTGTTTTCAAACTGTCAGGGTATGTTTTCAGTATCTGCCTCAGAGAGCAGTATCTTCTGCTAGGCTGAAGCCTTGCCTACTCTCCTATTCTCACCACTAATCAATCTACCTTATCTACCCAAGTTGATGAATAATCAATAAGGCCATTTAGGTATTAAATCCATTTCTCAGTCTCCTCACAGTCCCAGAGAGAGCAAGCCACACACACATTCCTCCCTCCACAGGACCCAGAGACAAAAAGCCCTTTCCAATGGTCTGCAACTTAAAAACCACATTCAGCCACACCCTTCTAACTGTCACTAACAAACTGCACAGCAAGGGGTCTCCTACTGAAAAAATTTATTACTCCATTTCCTCTTAAATATAAAAAGTAGAAATGAATAAAAACTGTCTTAACAAAGGTTAAGGTAGAATGTCAGATACTGAACTCCTTGGGAAAGGAGAGAGAATGATTTGGAGGCCAATAGATAAAAACAGATAAAAGCCACGAAGATCTGAATAAGGTGATGTGAGTTAACAAATGTCTAACAGAGAAGCTAGCCAGGTATTGGTGGACCTGCAATGATCACTATCCTTTACTTGTCCTCAATGTTAGCCCTGGCTCCATTGCTCTGCTGCTACCTCTCTTCTCAATAGAGGAACTCAGTGCTTCAGTTCCACCACCCCTGAGGAATAATTTTATTAATAATTTTCTTTTTTGCTCTCATCTAAGGGTTGTCTCTAGGAATCAAGTTCTCCCTGGTTGGAAAATTTTAAAATAAGGTACTAAAAGGATTATCAGACTAAAAGTCTGGAATAAAGTCTAGGATGGGAAACAAAAGGCCTCTAAAGATGCCTCTGTGCCTGGGAAAAAAAAAAAAGACCTGTGAACTTGAAATCTGAAATCCCCAAGTTTTCCCCTGTTTCCCTGAGAATTTTGCCTCCAGAAGACTGGATATATCAGACTGAATAATAGACCTTAAAGTACTTGATTTGACCAGCTCAGGTGGGGCTAGCCACCTAAGCATATTGTGTTATTAATTCTCCTCAGGGGGATATGTATGTATTATAATCCATAATGTAAAGTTTAAATTCTTTTGAGAATAATTTCAGGATAAGAAACTTGCTACCTCCCAGAATCCAGACAACAAACCTGTTTGGAGAAGGCACCATGAAGATACCTGAATAAACCTACATTGCATGAAGAAGATCCAGAATGAACTTTGGGGTGCATTTGATTGAACTATGGGGAGTTGAATACAGTTATTTTGAGTGTACACTCTTATGCCAAAGGGGACTGCCCCCGAATTGGCTTTTTGACAATGTGCCTAGCAATCTTTGGATCACTGATTTTGTCCTCTTTTCTTCTATCCCCAAATTTCTATAATTTATAAGTTAGTTATATTTTCATGATCCTTTTGGGGAGGCTGGTCTCCCCAAGAGGATCACAGGGGGAATGTGTTATTGGAAGTTTGGGGGTCCTTGAACTACATTTCCCATGAGCCCACTAGCTTCCTGTCTTACATAATGATGTGTTTATGTAAAGGATGGCAACATGGAATCCCTGTAAAATACAGGGTCAACCTCACCCAGAATTCCAGGGGACCCCTCCCCCCGGAGAACTTTGGGTGAGGGGGCAGTTGAGAGGGAGTTAAGTCAGTTGCTTCTGGGGGTTGATGTGGGCAGTACAGACTGCTTACTGCTCCTGACTTGGGGGCTCACCTGAGAGGCCATTGTGGCAAAAACCACCGTGGTTTTTACTCAGGAGTTAGCCTGCTTAGGAAGATTAGTCCTTACCAACATCAATACAACAAATATTTAGAGATATAGAGATTGAAAATATTCACTATTAACTAGAGAGCCAGTTTAGTCAAGTGCCCTTCACCCCCTCCTGTGGGGGAGGGGCAGCTTCAACCTGACAGATCAGGGTTACCCTTTCCTCATCCTAAACCTAATTACCCCCTCTAGGTTTTCCCCTTCCTCCTTAATATAAGCTTTATCTTCAATATCTGTGCCTGGGAATTATTTGGGGATACTCACAGCTCTTAGTTACCATCCTAGCTTGAATCCTCTCAGCTGCCAGTTTTAAGAAGATCAGATCCATCTCAGTCCTCAACATTTAGATAACTAGCTTCTACTTATTCCTCTATCAGACCTGTGGGGAATATAAGTTAAAGAAAGGGAACATCATTGGAGTTCAGCTTCAACAGAAACTTACCAGAAGTACCTTAACCAGTCTCCATTTTCCAACTGAAAATCAACTGCTTGGGGGTTAGGGGTTTGAGAGCCAGGAGTGTCAAACCCCCTCCATTCTCACTGAAGCCTGTCAGTCAGTGCCTGTGACTTGGTGGTAACTGGCCCTGGCATAATTATCTGCTTCCCCAAAATATCTGTTATTTATCAACATAACAGATGTAGACAGTAGATTAAAATCCAGTGGCTGGACTTGCACTTCCTCTTTTCCTCTTGAAGTAGCATGGTGGCAGCAGGTAACAGCGGGTCTTTTTTTTTTTTTTAAACCCTTACCTTCCACCTTGGAGTTAATACTGTGTATTGGCTCCAAGGCAGAAGAGTGGTAAGGGTGGGCAATGGGGGTCAAGTGACTTGCCCAGTGTCACAGAGCTGGGAAGTGTCTGAGGCCAAATTTGAACCCAGGACCTCCCATCTCTAGGCCTGACTCTCAATCCACTGAGCTACCCAACTGCCCCCTATCAATGGGTCTTTTACAATGACTCTTAGCATGGCACGTGGCTTCATTTTTCAAATGGGTACCAATAAATCTTTTAAAACCATAATATTTTTAAAGCTATCCTTTTATATTCATTTTATTTCTTACAATATGCTAAATACCCTTTTTGTCCTTGTAGTTTCTCCTATTGTATAAAAGTCCTTTTCCCAGGTAGCCCAGCCCTTGTCTGGATATTTCCCTTTAGCATTCATTGTAAGTACATCCCTGACACACCTAGCCTCAGGCTATGGTTCCTTTCCCAAGTCTGTCTGTATCCTCTCCAAGGAGTTTGGACACTCCCATTTCCTTGTAGCCATGGTAATATCAATCAATCATATTTCCCTGATCCCTCAGTTCCCCAAAAGGTAGATAAATTCCCCAAATTCTTTTGTTCCTCGGGGCCATCATCTAGTATGGTGATACTTAGGATTCTGTCTCCAGAGTCCCAGGGTATAGACCCTGTAAAAGGTTTTTGGCGCTGGGCTCTGGGTAGCAGATGAATTTTGGAACTGTCCCTTGCCTGATTAAAGATTCGGTTTTTCTGACTATTTTAGTAGTTCTGTGGTTTTTCCCAGTTAACAGATGCTAGCATTGTTCCATGCATACCCACTATAGGCATGAGATTTGTAAATTCTTAGACAGATTGAACTGGTATACCAGGAACAATCTTGCTAAACAGTTTTCAAAAGAAGAGTGCTTGGATTTAGGTAAAATGACATATTTTATGCAAATATTAATAATACAGAAATAGGTCTTGATCAATGACATATGTAAAAATCAGTGGAATTACTCGTTGGCTGGGGGGGAGAAGTAGGAGGGGAGGGAAAGAACATGAATCATGTAACCATGGAAAAATATTCTAAATCAATTAATTAAATAAAATTTAAAAAATAAAATAAAACTATTTTGGTAAGTTGAAAAAATGGCATATTTAAAAAATACTCTTGAGTTTTTCAGGTCAAAGACGAATTTTAAAAACTGAGTAGATAATAACTAGCAGGTATGTAGGGCTTTAAGATTTGCCAGTCACTTTACAAATATTATCTTATTTTATCCACACAACAACCTTAGGAGTAAGATGCTATGTTTGTCTCCATTTTGGAGATGAGGAACTGGAAGTGCTTTAGGGCAGGATTTATATTTGGGTCTTCCTGATTCCAGGTCCTAGGCTCCATCCACTATGCAGAAAGTATCAAAATACAAAGTTTGAAATCTTAAAGATTCTTATATAAAAACCCTTCTCCTAGCCCTGAAACAAAAATGTGCTCCTAGCAGCCACTCTTATCATCCTTCTAATACTTCTCTTAAGAAAGTGGAAGCAAGAGAGTGTCAATTGGGAAAAAACACAGAACTACTAAATAGCCAGAAAAGCCACTCTTTAATTAAGAAAAGGAGTTTAGTGCTAAAATAAAATTAGGCCCCTTTGCAGAGCTGTGCACTATCAGCTCACGGAGAGTTCCAGGCTCTGGCAGCTCCAGTTACCAAACTCCTAGGAGTGACACCTTGCAAGATGACAACTCCAAGGAGCCATTAAAGTGGGAAACTTAAATACCTTTCTAGGGGAACATGGGGACTGAGGATGAGAGAGGATAGTTGATAGTTTACAATGGTAACAAAGGAAAATGAGGAGTCCTGGACAGGAATAACAGTGAGAGGCTGATGCTTTATAATGGATAGGAAAGGAAAAATCCAGCCAAGAGCAAGGCTACCTAGGTAAAGGATTTTGGCCTAAGGGGAGAAACCACTGGGGAGAAAGAGACCCTCAACACCTGATGGGATTAGCCATCCCCACTTAAACTACTTTAAGGTCTATTGTCAGTCTGAGACTAGTGAAGTTGGACTTTCCCTCAGGGCGGAACTCTCTAGGGACAATGTCAAAGAATCTGGGCCTTTCACCTTTAAGCTAAGCAAATTGGAGGTCATTAAATCTTTCTAGGCTACAAGTTTGGGGGCTTCTAGATTTCACCTCAACACCTGATTGCTCTGTGAAACCAGGCTGAGACAAGAAGAGGTACAGACTCTTGATATGGATTCTGGATGGAATCAGATCCTTGTTCAAACTTGAAAATAGTTAGTCCTTGAAGTTTTGGTGGTCTTGTCCTAAGAAAATAGACTGGGGAAAGCTAAATAATTGTAAGCAGGTTAAGGATGAGTGTACAGAAGGTTACTTTGATTGCCTAAAACATGGGGTTCTCTTAGCAGTTTTTAGATTCCTTTGGTTTAACAAAGCCTCTATAAATGTTTTTAAATCAATAAAATAAAATCTATAATGTGTCAACGTGGAATCTAGAAGCCTAGAAAGATTTAATGAACCCCAGTTTACTTAGCTTGAAGGTGAAAGCCTCAGGTTCAACCTTGTCACAGTAGGGGAGGGAAAGTTCATCTTCACTAGTCTCAGACTAACAATGGGCCTTAATGGGGAAGGCCAATCCCATCAGATGTTAAGTATCTCTTTTGTCCCAATGGTTTCTCCCCTTAAACCAAAGTCCTTTACCTGGGTGGCCCAGCCTGGGCTACACTTTTCCTTTTTGTGTCCATTGTAAAACATCAGTCCCTGTCTGCAACTCCTCATTTTCCTTTATTACCATTGTAAAGTCAATCAACTATCCCTCCTTAGTCCCCATGTTCCCTAGAAAAGTATTTAAGCTTTCCAACTGTAATGGCTCCTCAGAATTGTCCAATCTAGCATGATTGGTTTTCCCAGGGGTCAGGGACCAGAGTATCCAGAGTTCAATCCTAGGACTCTGCGTAGGTGTGTGACATGCAGCTTTGTGTAGAGGCCTAACTCAGCCCTGTACTCCTTTCCTTAATTAAAGAGTGGCTTTTCCGACTTTTTAATAGTTCTATGTTTTTTCCAGTCAACAAATGTTACAAAGGAAACCGGTGGTATTGATACAAAGATGTAATATTAATCCTCTCTGCTAACATCTATCCATGTGGTCTAAAGGAAAAAAAAAATTTTTAAACCCTTACCTTCCACTTTAGAATCAATACTGTGTATTGGATCCAAGGCAGAAGAGTGTTAAGGGCTAGGCAATGAGAGTTAAGTGACTTGCCCAGGGTCACACAGTTAGGAAGTGTCTGAGGCCAGATTTGAACCTAGGAACTCCCATCTCTAGGTCTGACTTTATGCACTGAGCTAACCAGCTGCCCCTTAAAGGAAATTTTTGAAAGGCATTCTACTAGCCTCAGTAAATGAGCCAGTCAACAAAGCCAGGGAACTGGTAGTGCCTGCTTTAGTTCCAAATTGGGTGGTATTAATATTGGGTGGCCCTAACTGGAAAACAAAGGGATGCCCTTCAGTTGGGGAATGGCTGAACAAATTGTGGTACATGCTGGTGATGGAATACTATTGTGCTCAAAGGAATAATAAACTGGAGGAATTCCATGTGAACTGGAAAGACCTCCAGGAATTGATGCAGAGTGAAAGGAGCAGAAGCAGGAGAACATTGTACACAGAGGCTGATACACTGTGGTAAAACTGAATATAATGGACTTCTGTACTAGCCACAATGCAATGACCCAGGACAATTCTGAGGGATTTATGGTAAAGAACGCTACCCACATTCAGAGGAAGAACTGCAGGAGTGGAAACACAGAAGAAAAACAACTGCTTGAACACATGGGTTGATGTGGACATGGTTGGGGATGTGACACTAAATGACCACACAAATGCAACTATCAGTAATATGTAAATAAGTCTTGATTGATCACACATGCTAAAACCAGTGGAAATGTGTGTTGGATATGGGGGGGTGAAGGGGAGGTGAAGGGGAAGGTAAAAATAAGAATCATGTAACCATGGAAAATTTTTCTAAAATAATAAAATATTTAAAAAGTAAAAGTAAAATAAAATGATTTTCCTAAAAAATAAAACTATTGGGTGGCCCTCCCAAAGTTTCTAAGCATTAATAGCAATAGCAGACTATTGTCTTTTTTATAAGAATAAGAAAAAAGATTCCTTTAGGGCAAAGTTAGTGGCTCTTCCCCTCCTAAACCTCCCATCTGACATGGGCATTGTGCAGAGATGGCAGGGACCCTATACCCCTTAACTCAGGCAGGCTGTCAACCGGGAAATCCCCTTCCCCCTTTCTGCCCCTGTGACTCCCAAGGCAAAGACCATTATCCTTGGAAGTCCTTTAAGTTGAGATAGACAAAAGAGATACACCTCTGGGACACACCTTGATAGCCTAGCCCTGAGGGTCTCAGAGAGACCCCCCTCCCCCCACTAAAAGCCTGAGTGCTAGGAGTCATGTCTGCACTACTGGAAAGAATATAAAAAACCCAGAACAGAGGCACTCTGGAGCAGCCTCCATTTCTCTTCCACTCATGCTGTCTTGCTGGCTGCTAATCCTATCTTACTAATAAATCTTTCTTTTTACTTTTAAGCTAAGCTTGGAGTCCTCTCATTCTTGAGAAAGGTTTCCTTCCTGAACCCAGGGGTTCACCATTTGCACCCCTATAACACCATCTATCTAGTATACAGTCTAGGAAATTGGGGGAAAAACTAAAACTGTTACAAGAAATAAAACCACACATGGGTCATCTCCTTTCCCCAAACATATGCTTATATTTTTGTTGCAATAAGTGTGATTATTGGAAAAAGGAGTACCCTTACCATTTCATACACAAGGCATCTCCATCTCCTCCTGAAAACTTCCTTTGTTAGTGCAGCTAGAGGAGTTTGTCGTTGGCCCATTTTTTCCCAATTGATCAAACCAGCTCATGTACAATACCCAGGTCTGAAATTTCCTGCCTGATAGACATGGAGTTTATTAGTCTATTCTCAAAATTCAAGGTTTCTCTGACTCTTTAACCAGATTGTTGAATTTCTTTCTGTTATCACAGAATCTCTTTCTGTCCATTATGCCTTTCTAGTTAGCTATCTTTTCCTGTAACTTTTTGGGAAGAGATCTCCATCAGAGGCTGAAATGTATTGCCCTACTGACAGGTTTTCTTCATGCTCTACCAGAGAATGATTATGTTCTTTTGACTTGCTTTCAGAGTAGCCCTCTCCATCTTCAGCAACCTCTGATGAATAGGGGTCAATTCTTAAACGAGATCCATCTTGCATGTAGGCCCAGCATACTAATAAAGTAGGATATATTTTAGGAGCAGAGACAGTTAAGGTTTATTGGAATCCTGAAAAACTTTACCTCAAGTTCTCCAGTATTCTTTCTGTTTAGATTCAGATGATGGTTTAAGGGGGTTGTTTCTGCACTTCTGAAACAAGATATTATTATTATTTTTAAATTTTTATTTAAAAATATTTTTCCATGGTTACATGTTTCATATTCTCTCCCTACCCTCTCCCTACCCCCTCCCAAAGCTGACAAGCAATTCAACTGGGTTAGGGTTAGTATCACTTGATACCTATTCATTTTTGTAATAGAATAATCCTTTAAAACCAAAACCCCAAATCATATACCTGCATAATCAAGTGATAAATCGTATGTTTTTCTTCTGCTGAAACAAGACATTATTATTCCAGATACTAGTCTTTACAATATCCCTCTCTACCTATTAAGAAACCTGGGAAAGAACATGTTTATTAATTTGTCCAACTCCTAGGGCAGTAAATATTGTGGTTTTGCCAGTCTTTACAGTTGTCCCAAACTCAACAATATTAATGAGCATTTCTGCCCCCAAATGTGTATTTAGCTTACCCTATCCTCATATACGTGATAGAAGAGCCCATTTTCCTTACTTCGTATTGGGGTGTAGATAGCTTCTGACTGCTTCTGGTTGTCCAATGATGATTATTGTAATTGGTGAGGAGCCACCAGAACTTTGTGGATACACTAAAGAAGCAATGCTTACCCCTCAGGCTGCTTCTTGCTGGCTTCAAAGCAATCAACTTTTATTAAGCACTTGCTATGTGCTAAGTATTGTGGATACAAAAAGAGGCAAACCCTCAAGGAATTTATAATCTAACAGAGGAGTTTATAATCCAATGGTAATTTTTAAAAAATATTTTATTTTTTCCCCAATTATATGTAAAAACAATTTTAGACTTAAAAGACTTTTTTAATTACAAATTCTCTCTTTTCCTTCCACTCTCCCTTCTCTTTTCCATCCCTGAATCAGTAAGCAATCGGATATAGATTTTTTATGTTCAATCATATAAAATATCTTTCTACATTTGTCACTTGGTTTAAGAGATCTCAAACAAAAAGAAAGAAAGAATGAACGAAAAAAAGAAAATTAATCTGCATTCAGATAACACCAGTTCTTTCTCTTGAGTCAGATGGTATTTTTCACCTTGAATCTTTGGGATTGTCTTAGATCACTGCATTGCTAATTAACAGGTAGGTCATTCACAGTTGTTCATCATATAATATTGCTCTTACTATGTACAATGTTCTCCGGTTCTGTTCACTTTACTTTGCATCAGTTCATAAAAGTCTTTCCAGGTTTTTCTGAAATCATCCTGCTTATCATTTCTTAAATCCCAATAGTATTCTTTTACAATTATATATCACAACTTACTCAGCCATTCCCCAATTGATGGACATCCCCATAATTTCCAATTCTTTGCTACCACAAAAAGAACTACTCTAAATAACTAATGGTAATTTTTATCTAAAGATAACCTTCTGAGCTCCAAAGGGAGATAGTGTGGGGGGTGAGGGGGATGTCCTACCTCCTATAATATTAAGGTCATGGCCTCTTTGAGCTGTGTCTGAGATGGAACTGCCTCCTATTTGTGTCTTCTCTCCTTTACTACTGGGGCCTTGTGAGCAAGGTATTATCTACCTTGAGGCAGAAATCTAGAGGCTGACCAGGCAAGAAGGAAGGAAAGCATAGAGAGACAGAACATAGGAAGAAAGAATCATCTTCATGTAGATTAGGTTGTATTCAGTGGAGGTGAAAAGTCTCCAGATCCTATGTGAGACATACTTGCCTAGCTAATATGTTAGATGTGCTTTTTTAAAAAATAAAGGCAGGAAGGCAGAAGGAAAGGAGGAAAGAAGGAAGGAAGGAAGTCCTATAAACTCCTAATGAAAGAGAGCCAAAGAGATGGTAATCTCATGATTACGTGAATTATTGTCTAAATGAGAATGGAAAATTATCTGAAGGAGAACAGAATAACCTTGAAAGATAACATCAGGACACATCTTAAAAAACTATAAAAACTGGGAAGGGTATTCTGTATAATGTTGATGCCAACTCATCCAAGTACTGCATCCAAAGCTGCAATAGCCCTTAATAAGCAAAGGCAAACTGGTATTGACTATAAGGACAGATGGCAATGGAAAATACAATAGAATACACTTTGCAATCCTTTTTTAAAAAGGACATCTAACATATTAGCTAGGCAAATATGTCTCACATAGGATCTGGAGACTTAAATGATGATCTGGAGAATTTCTTTGTGAACTGGAAGAAAGTCCATGAACTGATGCAGAGTGAAATGAGCAGAACCAGGAGAACACTGTACATAGAAAGTGAAACATTGTAGAAAGATCCAAAATGTAATGGACTTTACTACTAGTAGCAATACAATAATCCAGGACACTCCAGGACTTATGAGAAAGAATGCTATCCACATGGAAAGAATGAACTATGGGAGTAGAAATGCAAAGGAAAAACATGACTTATCACTTATCACTTTTATATAGGTATATGATTTGGGGTTTTGGTTTTAAGAGATTGCTCTATAGCAAAAAATGAATAATATGGAAAATAGGTATCAGGTGATAACATTGGTGCAACCCAGTGGAATTGCTTGTCAGCTCTGAGAGGGTGGAGGAAAAGGAAATGAATCATGTATTTTAAAAATAAATTTAAAAAAAGAAAATGAAGCAATATGTATAAAGCACTTTGGAAACCTTAAAGCACTCCATTTGTTGTTATTGTTTAGTTGTTTTTTAGTCATGTCTAATACTTCATGACCCCTTTGGGGGGGTTTCTTGGCAAAAATAGTGAAGTGGTTTGATATTTCCTCCTCTAGTTTGTGATATTGGAAATTTGGAGGTCTTAATATTGAGATCCATGATATAAACTTTCTGTGGATGTTAGGGGATTTGAAAACTACATTTCCCATGATTCAATAGGCTTCCTGTCTTACCTGGTGATGTGAGACAACGTAAACAGAAACTTAAATAGGGAGATTGGGATTGGTACTTCCTCTTTCCTATAAAGCAGCCAAGGGGAAAGCATGGCAGGGCATTTGAATTAGATCTTAGCAGGCATGTGGTTTTTTTTAAATTATCAATATGGATTATAATAAAACCCTAATATTTTTAAATATATCCTTCTATATTAATTTTATTTGTTCATTTTACAGATGAAGAAACTCAGGCAAATAGGGCTAAACGACTTGTCTAGGGAAATATAGCCATTAAGGGTCTAAATTCAGATTTGATCTCATAAAGATGAGTCTTTCTGACTCTAGGCCTGGCACTCAATCTACTGTGCCAACTTGGCTGCCCTAAAACTCTCTATAGATGCTAGTTATTCTTCTTCTTCATTGTGCTACCTAGTTTACCTGAATGAGTATCAGTATTGAAAGATCCTGAAGGTTATTGACTAAAAGTTCTTTCCTTTATTGCTCCCAGATCAACCTGACTCTTCCTTGAGAAATAATATTAAACTCAGAGAAAGACTGGCCCAAGCCATCCCCCATAACTAACCTCATTGAGTATTGTGTTAAAAATGTTTTGTTTTGTTTTTTTCTAGAGGATTCATCAGACATATGTTCAGGTATACAAATTAATCTGTAATGATTGAAAGACAGCTTGTTATTGTTGGTGGAGCTGTGAACTGATCCAACTATTCTGGAGGACAATTTGGAACTATGCCCAAAGGGATATAAAACTGTAATACTGGGTCTGTATATCAAAGAGATCATTAAAAAGGGGAAAGGACCTACTTGTACAAAAATATTTATAGCTGCTCTTTTTGTAGAGACAAGAATTGGAAATTGAGGGAATGTCTATCAATTGGAAATGGCCGAACAAATTGTAGCATATGATGGTGATGGAATACTTGCACTATAAGAAAAGATAAACAGAACAATTTCAGAAAAAAGCTGGAAAGATCTACATGAACTGATGCAGAACCAACTAAGTAGAATTGGGAGAACATTTTACACAGTAACAGCAATATTGTATGATGACCAACTGTGGAAGATTTAGCTGCTCTCAGCAATACAATGTTCTAGGACAATTCTGAAGGACTTCTGACAAAGAATGCCTCCAGAGAAAGAACTGTTGGAGTCAGATGCAGATGCAGATCAAAGCATGCTATCTTTCACATTAGTTTATTTATGGTTTTTATTTTAGGGTTTTGGCTTTATATGAGTATTCTCTTGCAACAATGACCAATATGGAAGTAAGTTTTGCATGATAATAAATGTATAACCCAAATCAAATTACTTACCATCTCTGGGATAGGGCAGGGAAAGGAGAGAGGAAGACAATTTTAATCTTATAATTTTGGAAAATATATGTTGGAAATTGTTATTATATGTAATTGGGAAAATAAATTATCTTTGAATCTAAAAAAAAAAAGAAAGATAGCTTGTTGACCACCTTATTCTTTATTTTTTTTTTAAACTCTCACCTTCCATCTTGGACTCAATATTCTGTATTGGCTCCAAGGAAGAATAGTGGTAAGGGCTAGATAATTAAGGTTAAATGACTTGTCCAAGGTCACAGTTAAGAAGCATCTGAGGTCAGATTTGAACTCAGGACCTCCCAATTGCAGGCCTGACTCTCAATCCACTGAGCCACTTAGTTGCCCCTTACTACATTATTCTTAAGGACAATTTATTGACCACACCATTCTTTATGGTTATAGTGTTGCCTTTTTATAATGGGATGGATATAGTTGTGGTTGTTGGTATTTGTGAACTTAATGTATACTTAATGTTACTTCATCATTAAGTATAAAAATGGGAAAGAAACTGCTTTTAGGAAGTATTTTACAATTCATAGCTTAAATTGCACCACTTTGTGTGATGTGGCTTGTTTTGTTCTACAATATACCCCTAATCTGATTAATGTGGACAGCTTCATTAGAAATAATTGATTTAGTATCCCAACTGTTTTGGTACACCGTGCTCCCCACTCTCTGCCCCTCCAGGAGAGAAAGAGAAAGAAGGTAGGTAGTTATAAATGCTACACTGGGAGCCATTAAATTTAGTCTTCCCTTGACAGCTTTTCACATTACTTTCTGATACCATAATTGCTCCAAGGGGCAGTTATCTGATTGGCACAGTTTAGAGTCATGGCTAGTATCTGAGAGCCTGTACTTCCTAAGAAAGCTAAATGAGATCTAACTGGCAATTCTGGGATAGGGCCAGCACTGTAGTCTCAATTTGGAATGAACTGAAAGGCCTGGAAAGAGATCACTAGTTGGGTCAATTAGAATAAGCCACAGATCTTACCTTAGCTCAATTGAATCAGTTGTGAGTAGAGAAGGAGACATAATTTCTACTCTAGGCGACCACCCAATAATGCTCATCTTCTCATTAATTAGATGTTGTTGTTTGGTTGTTTTTAGTCACGTACAACTTTTCATGACTCCATTTGGGGTTTTCTTGGCAAAGATAATATAGTGGTTTGCCTTTTCTTTCTCTTACTCATTTTACAGATAAGGAAATTAAAGCAAGCAGGGTTAAATGACTTGGTAAGTGTCTGAAACTGGGTTTTAACTGAGTGGAAATTTAGCCTGGACCCCTTTTTTTTGGTACCCAAGACAACTGTTAGATTTTAAAGGAAAAAAGTTTATCTTAAGATCAAAGCTAGCACATACTTCTTTTCCCACCCCCTTTCTGAATAAGAGAGGCAACAAAGCTTTTTGTTTATCTGTAAAGAAGTCTCCTTAAAGAAAAGTGGACATGTGCACTGTATAGCTGTTCTAAAGGTCTCATGATTCCTGGTGTCCAGAAGACAGCTTCTTGTTCAGAGTGAGGTCTGAGTGCTCCAGAGAAGCTTGGGAAAGGGATGTCACAAAGCATAAATTGTAGTACTGGGAGGAAGTGGGGGCTTTTTCCCTGGGAATCTAGAGTGAGTAGGTATATGATGCTCTTGGAAAGGAAGGCAGGCTGGCCACTCTTTTTCTCTGGCCAGCTTTTTATTATTTAATAAATAAGTACAAATCAAGATACAGTCTCCAGAGAATTTTAATCATAACATCAGGAAGATGAGTCTTCCTGACTTTAGGCCACTGTGCCACCTAGCTGCCCCATTAATTAATATGATTGTCCAGAAGTTCAGGACTTCTTGAATATGGGTCATTCATGGTGACTTTACTCAGCAATATTGGCCTAGAAGTTTAAGTAATTCTTCAGGAATCTCTGCCCCTATGCCAACACATGGCCATGGAGGTATACATGGATATTCTCAGGTTGGAAATGCAGCCACTCACTGTGACACTGGTCATGCCTGAGGCTGTAAGGAGAAGCCCTAGATGCATCCTCCCTGCATACTGGCTTTTCTATTCAGGTGACCAGGAAGCTATGACAATGATCCAAGCCTTAGTCCCCTGAGCTAATCAATTCTCGAGGACAATTTTAATTAAAACTAGCCTAAACTGTATGGCACAGGTCCTTAGGAAAACTGTTGTTGTTTGTCCTTCACTTTCAAAGAGGACCAGTGACATCATGGGGTGATGTCTTGACTTGCTTGTGAATTGGATTTAAGTGAAGCAGAGTCACACACTCTCTCTTCCAGAGTCATCCAAGTCCAATGGAAAGACAAAAATCAGGATGACTATTGATGGCCCAGGATGCAATGGATGACCTTGGCATCTTTAATGTCTGACCAAGCTCTAAGTGCTCCATAGTACCTATTTCAGACGCCTTCATGGTCCTTGGAACAAATTGTTCTCATCTGTCCATTCCCTTGAGGAAAGTCTTCACACACCTGGAGTAGACATCCCCCATAACTCATCGATGAGTTTGTGGCCCATCAGTTATCTGCATCCTGGTTTAGCTCCTCATGCTTCTTGGAGCCGTGGTTGAGAGCTGGGTGAAGGGTAGACACCAAAGGCATATGAGCAGCCCTGAAAATAACTTAACAAGCCCTCACAGCAGAGGTACTAGTCCTCTCTGAACGTTCTATACACCCTAGGAAAAACTAGGCCCAGCTGATATGATAAGGCTCTAGGAAATATTGCCTATATTGATGGGCTGAGATGGTCCACAAACCCTGCCATGTCACTATCAGACCTCAAGCCATAGTGGCAAGATCTAAAACATTTTCTGGAGGATTTTTCACCAATCAAATGGCTTTAGGGTTGTTACTAGTTGACCCTGATTGCAGGGATGTAAGAAACTTAGCATAATGAGAGCTAGAAAAAGAAAAGTTAAACCAGAAAGACAGAAATAACAAAAACAATAGACATCAAACAATGTAATGGCCCCCTGAAAGAGTGACCAAATACAGGAGAACATGTTGTCTGTCTTAGCAAGATTAATATGGAAAATTTCCCTAAATCCAACAGTTAATTAGCCTAAGTTGTTAGCAAGGCAAAAGGCATATAGTATTTTAAGAAACATGCTGTAATGTTTGGCAACATTTGATAAGAAGTAATAAATTCTAGTGTGAGGTCAAAGTAACCCACCTTGGCCATAATCCTCTGGGGAGCCTGGAGTGAGCATAAATCTTCATAGAATCAAATAACACCTGGACATGCCCTGGTTGTTTTCCTGTGATCTGATCAGGTCAGCTGTACCTTCACCATTCCAAATGAGCATGGCTGATTTACTACTGCATGACTTTCAGCTTCAGACCCTGGATAACTACATGGACCTGACATTTTTGTTCCTCCAACAGAAACTCTTAATCCAGTTAGTTGCTGTAACAGTTTAATGCACCATACTGTATCCTTCCTAATACTATGGTTAATATTCTATTATTATAATTGACATCTTCTACACAGTTAGTTAGATCACTTGGTTTATGACCAATAATATAAAAGCAATAAAAAATGAACTTCCTTTCACCCTCCTGCCCCATACTGAGTACTGTTAACATTCATTGGACTCCTCTGTGCTCATAGTATGAACACTGATGGGAACATTGCCATCCGCTGAGGCTTAAATTCTCTACTATTCCAGGGCCTGAGTTCTGCCTCAGATTTGGCCACTGCCCCCTTGTGCCAAGGCAGTAGTTCTGCCATGCCTCTAAGACTACCAGTCCAGCTTCCAGCTTGTTGCATAGCTCTCCTTCAGAGAAACAACCTTTATGGAGATCAAACAAGGTAGGAACCTTTGTCTGTGCTACTGAAGATCCAGAAAAGAGAGTTCTTAGCACTAAAGTCCTTGACATCACCAAATGGTCAATATCAGAAACAGATATAAATTCTATTTAGCACTCAAAGCCCTTCATTACCTAGTCCTCTGCTAGTCGCCTGGCATTTTATTCTTCAATATGAACTCTTTCATCTAGTGACACTGGCCTTTGAGGCATTCCACTAATAAGACATTCCATCTCTGTCTCTGGACATTTTCTCTGGCTGTCTTCTGTGACTAGAACATTCTACTTCCTCATCTCTGCCTATTGATCTCTCCTCCATGACTTCCTTTATTATTTTATTTTATTTTTATTTTTATCTTTAAAAATTTTATTTTATTTTTTTACTGCAAACATACTTACATATTGGTCATTGCTGTAAGAACAAACTCATACATAACCAAAACCCCAAAATAAAATCATAAATACATTGATGTGAAAGATGATTCCAACAGTTTTTTCTCTGGAGGTGGAGAGCATTCTTGTCATAAGTCTTTCAGGATTATTTTAGATCATTGCATTGAGAAAGCCAAGTTTTCACAGATAATCATCATCCAGTATTGCTGTTATTGTGTACAATGTTCTTCCAGTTCTGCTTATTTTGCTCTGCATCAGTTCCCTCAGATCCTTCTAGCTTTTTCTGAAATCATCTTATCATCCTTATAGCCCAATAGTATTCCATTACCAACATGTACCACAATTTATTCAGCCATTCTCCAATTGACAGACATTGCCATCATTTCTAATTCTTTGCCACCACAAAAAGATCTGCTATAAATATTTTTGTACAAGTAGATCCCTTCTCCTTACCAGATCAAAAGGTATACTCAGTTTTATACTTGGTTTTCTTTTAAGTCCCACTTAGAATCCCACCTTCTACAGGAAGCTTTTAAAGCCTCTTAATTCTGGTACCTTCTATCAGTTAACTATTTCCTGTGTATTCTGTATATAGTCTATTTGCACACATTTTTTTAAACTTTTATTTCCTGTCTTAGATTTGTTCTAACTATGGATTCCAAGGCAGAAGAATGATAAAGACTAGACAGCTGCTTAAGTGACTTGCCTAAAGTCACACAGTTAGGAAATATCTGAAGCCAGATTTGAACAGAGGTCCTCCTGTAGCCAGATCTGGCTCTCTATCCAGTGAATCACTTAGCTGCCCTGAAAAGTAAATTTATTTGTGTAGATGAAAAGATTTACAGGGCAATACAGTGTTAACATTCTAATAAGGGGAAAAGAAACAAGTGTTTTCTTAGATCCTTAATATCTTCAACAATTATTGGGGAAGTTTAAAAAAAAAGTTCCTGAGAATGGGTTAATTCTTTTTTAAGGTTTAAGAGAAGACAGTGAAAGGAAGGTAAAAAGAGGGATAACTAGTACAGAGAGGAGGAAGAAAATATTGGAACTTGATATTTTTTATATTAGGGTACATTAGAAAAAGAATATACAAACATGGATTAAGGGAGGCAGAGGAAAAGGCAAATCTGTCTCTTATCTGAAATGTACAAAGGTGAGCTTGAATACATACACACACACACACACACACACACACACACACACACACACACACACACACATTTTAGTGTAGGAAATAAATAAACCAAACTAAATGGGGAAAAAAGCAGGAATGTCAGGCAGAGGTATTAAGAGAGGATAATATTAGGGAGGGAATTGTTGCAAACGAAGCAAATCTGATTCTGAAGGTGGGGAAAATGATCGGGGAAAAAAAGAAAAAGAACTAAAATCTAAGGGGCCGCCTTAGATTGCATCCTAGACAATTGGGAATGACTGAGCAAATTATGATACATGAATATAATGAAATATTATTACTCCATAGGAAATGAGAGATTATTTTAGAAAATTTTAGGTCATACAAACTGATGCAGAGCAAAGAGAGCAGACCCAGAAAATTTAAGAAGACAGCAACATTTCAAAGAAAAACAATATTTCCATATAAAGAACTTACACCTCAGAAATCAGCAAATGCTACAGAGTAGATCTCCATTCATTGTTTTGTTGCTTATCTAGACTTTTAGAAAAATGATGAATAAAAGATAAATAATGCAGATAAAGCTTAAAAGTGTGCATACACTTTTTTTAACCCAAAGAACTACCAGCATAGACCTGCTTACCCATCTCCTGCCAAAGAGGTAATAGGAATAAGGCACAAAGATAAAATTTTGACAGAGCTACTGTGTGGATTTGTTTTGCTTGACTATGTTTATCTAATTACAAGTTTTTACTTTTTTTTTTTCCTATTGCTTTCCAATAGGGGAACCAAGAGAGTGATGAATATAAGAGTGGTCTAAAAAAGGGCCACTATAACATTTTAAGAATACTTAACAGAAGTTCAGAAGAAAGCATAGACAGGAGTTTTGAAAGTAATATGTAGGATTTATTATATATATATTTAAAAGCAAGCAGTGTGGAATAGAAATGAATGCTTTTAAAAAGGAATCCTCTTTTTGCATGCAGATGTTTATATAGAAATACTTTGTGTGTGTGTGTTTTTAAGTTTAGAATAAGAAAGAAAGTCCCATCCCTGAAGTGAGACTGGAGTGAGTTCTCCATCCCTGACTAAAGGATGATTGATGGCTGAACTCCCCTCACTTACTACCACCACCTGGTGAGTTATAAGTGTATTGCAACTCTTTGTAGTCAGGGCCCTTCTGGTTCTAAGGACACAATCCCAGACAATCAGAAAATGTACTCCTTTGATTGACATGAAATGATAAAGAGGCAGCTTAGTACAGGTGAAAGGATATTGATTCTGGAATTAGAAGTTCAAATCCCACCTTATGCTTAGTACTTAAAAAATATTTATTTTCCTCCCATTTACATTAAAAACAACTTCTTAACATTCATTTTTTTTTTAGTTTTGAGTTCCAAATCCTCTCTCTTCTTTCCACCCTCCCTCCTTCACTCCTTCCCATCCCTTCCCCCTCCCTGAGATGGTAAGCAATTTAATATAAATTTTGCATGTGCAGTCTTAGGAAATATTTTCTCATCTTAGTCATTTTGTGGAAGAGACCTCAAATTTAAAAAAAAGAAGTAGCAAGTGAAAAATGGTACATTCCAGTCTGCATTTAGATTATATCAGTTCTTTCTCAGAGGGCAGATGGCATTTTTTATCATGAGTCTGTGAGATTATCTTGAATAACTGGATCATTCACAGTTCTTCATCAAAAAACATTGCTTTTGCTATGTACAATGTTCTTCTGGTTCTGCTCACTTCACTTTGCATCAGTTCATGTAAGTCTTTCCAGATTTTTTCATAATCATCCTTCTCAATTTCTAATTCTTTGCTACTACAAAAAGAATGTATGCTTAGTGAAGTGATCAGAATTGACAAATCTTGAAGTTAAAAATATAGTCAAAAGCTGATCCTAAAGACAATGGTCTAGGGACAATTAAAAGCAAGAAATAGTTTGCAAAAGCAATTTTCTTGTTAAGGCTATATTTACAATTCTGCGAGATTAATGAGTGCTGAAACCTTCTATTATTAAATCAATTTGGATTAAAAAACAAACTTCTTTAACTCTTTATAAAAAGAGGCACATCCTCTTAGCTACCCAAAAACCAACAGAGTAAGCAGATTCACTATCTATACAAACAGCTCCTCTGATCTGCATTGCAAGCAGTTTTTGTTATCTTTACAATAAGTATCTTTTAACCACAGAAAAAGGGACACTATACATAAAAATGCATGGCAAAGGAAGATTCATGGGACCCATACTGCATCATACTTTCCAGGAAATCATATATGTCCTTCGTAAAATATATTCAGAATCATGGAAGTTAGGAAGAAATATCCTGCATCAGCAGATGAGGCTTATCTTTGGAAAACAGAACTTGTTAACTTTCAATGGACTATTATAATATAAATTCCTTAATCCCATTGGTTAATTTACAAATAAATATGGAGCCCTAGCTACCTCTGGTTAAAGAAGCCTCCCAATTCCTCTCAATAGGTGTCTTTGTGTATTCTTTACACTCTCCTCCTTTCTTTCCCCCTTGCTCTATGTTTTTGTGGGGAAGGCTGTCTGACAATGTTGTCCTGGACACAACAGTTTAATAATTTGCAATCTTAGATAAATCATTTCTCCTTATTGGATTTCAGTTTCTTCATGTACAAAATAACAGAAATATAGTCGGTGGCTGTTGAGATCCCTTTCAGCTTTAGAAACAGGAGCCTATAGTGGGGTTAGAGGGGTTTGAGGGAGAGGGAAAGAACATGAAATATGTAATTATGGGAAAATATTCAAAATTAAAAATACATTTAAAAAAGAACTAGGAACCTAAAATTTCAAGATCTCTCTGGGGTTCATTGGTGGTCTTGGTTATACTTTGCCTCAGTCTTCTCACCATTTATTCAACATATATTTAGCAAACTTTGAGGATTTATTTTCTTTTAGGCACTGAGGACAATTTTTAAAAAAGGAAGGCACAATCCTTGCTCCCCAGAAATTGAAAGTTTAGTAAGGTAACTTCCTTCTTGGCCAAATTGTAAGGCAACTGCCTCCCTCTCTATATAATAATGAACATTCTGATTCATTTGGGAACTTTTTAAATGCAAGAATTAAAGATTCAGGTAGCTATATAATGGAAGGATTCAAGGAGCTTTAATGGAAAGGTTCAATTAAGGTTTATTCTGAAGAAATAAGGATGTGGATCATTCCTACTATGTTAGAGTTGTTGTATTTGTGTTGTAGAAACCAAAGTGTTCAACACTCTCTTCTTTTGGTAATGATAGTTCATTTGGCAATGCAGAGAAACCAAGAATTGGGGATTCCTCCTATCAATGCAATACATTTTTGTTTATTCTGAAGAAATAAGGATGTGGAAATTGCCTAAAGTGTGAGAGATGGTTGATTTCCATTGTAGAACTAAAAGTGTTCAATAGTATCTTAAAAATAAATGATCAGGTTCATTTGGGAACTTTTTCAACGCAGGAATTAAACATTCAGGTAGCTATATAATGGTAGAATACAGGTATCTGTAATGGAAAGGCTCAATTCAGGCTTATTCTGAAGAAATAAGGAGGAAGACCATTCCTACTGTGTCAGAGTTGTTGTATTTGTGTTGTACAACCCAAAGTGTTCAACATTGCCTTCTCCTGGTCATGATAGTACATTTGGAAACGCAGAGAAACCAAGAATTGGGGAATCCTATTATCAGTGCAATACATTTTGGTTTATTCTGAAGAAATAAGGATGTGGAACTTTCCTAAAGTGTCACAGATGGTTGATTTCCATTGTAGAACTGAAAGAGATCAACATTAACATAAAATGATCATGCTGGTTCATTTGGGAACTTTTTAAATGCAAGAATTAAAGATTCTGGTATCTATAAAATGGAAGGATTCAGGGATCTATAATGGGATCTCTCAATTCAGGTTTATTCTGAAGAAATAAGGATGTGGACAATTCCTACTGTGTCAGAGTTGCTGTATTTGTGTTGTAGAACCCAAAGTGTTCAACATTGTCTTCTCTCAGTCATGACAGTTTATTTGGCAACACCGAGAAACCACAAATGGAGGATTTCCCCTATCAAAGCAATACATTTTGGGTTCTTTGGAAGAAATAAGGATGTTAAACCTTCCTAAAGTGTCAGAGATGGTTGATTTCCATTGTAGAACCGAAAGTGTTCAACAGGATCTTAAAATGATCGTTCTGGATCATTTGGGAACTTTTTAAATTCAACAATTAAAGATTCAGGGATCTCTATAATGGAAGGATTCATGTATCTATAATGGGATGGATCAATTTAGGCTGATTCTGAAGGAAAAACATTGTGGACCTTTCCTAATGTGTCAGAGTTGCTGTATTTCTGTTGTAGAACCCAATGTGTTCAATATTGTATTCCCTTGGTCATGATAGTTCATTTGGCAACACAGAGGAACCAGGAATTGAGGATTCCTGCTATCAGTGCTATACATTTAGGTTTATTCTGAAGAAATAAGGACCCTAGTCATTGCTAATGTGTCAGAGATGCTTTCTTTGTGTTGTAGCACCGAAACTGTTCAATACGATCTTAAAATGATCAATCTGGTTCATTTGGGAACTTTTAAAATGCAAGCACTAAAGATTCAGGTAGTTATCATGGAAAGGCTCAATTCAGGCTTTTTCTGGAGAAACAAGGATGTGGACCATTCCTACTGTGTCAGAGTTGTTGCATTTGTGTTGTAGAACCCAAAGTGTTCAACACTGTCTTTTCTTGGTCATGATAGTTCATTTGGCAATGCCGAGAACCCACGAATTGAGGATTCCTCCTATTAATGCAATACATTTCTGTTTATTCCGAAGAAATAAAAATGTTGAACATTCCTAAGTTGTCAGAGATGGTTAATTTCCATTGCAGAACCACAAGAGTTCAACAATATCTTAAAATAATCGTTCCGGTCCGTTTGGG
Source organism: Gracilinanus agilis (assembly GCF_016433145.1). Taxonomy (NCBI): domain Eukaryota; kingdom Metazoa; phylum Chordata; class Mammalia; order Didelphimorphia; family Didelphidae; genus Gracilinanus; species Gracilinanus agilis. Next base: position 226,611,434 of record NC_058133.1, on the reverse strand, counting down.
AACTTTTTAAATGCAACAATTAAAGATTCAGGGATCTCTATAATGGAAGGATTTATATATCTATAATGGGATGGCTCAATTCAGGCGGATTCTGAAGAAAAAACGTTGTGGACCATTCCTAATGTGTCAGAGTTGCTGTATTTCTGTTGTAGAACCCAATGTGTTCAATATTGTATTGCCTTGGTCATGATAGTTCATTTGTTAACACAGAGGAACCAGGAATTGAGGATTCCTCCTATCAGTGCAATACATTAAGGGTTATTCTGAAGAAATAAGTACTGTAGTCATTGCTAATGTGTCAGAGATGCTTTCTTTGTGTTGTAGCACCGAAAATGTTCAATACGATCTAAAAATGAACAATCTGGTTCATTTGGGAACTTTTTAAATGCAAGAACTAAAGATTCAGNTGTTTCTGTTGTAGAAACCATTGTGTTCAATATTGTATTCCCTTGGTTGATAGTTCATTTGGCAACACAGAGGAACCAGGAATTGAGGATTCCTCCTATCAGTGCAATACATTTTGGGTTATTCTGAAGAAATAAAAACTGTAGACATTGCTAATGAATCAGAGATGCTTTCTTTGTTTTTAGGCACTGAAAGTGCTCAATATTACTTAAAAATGATCAATCGGGTTCATTTGGGAACTTTTTAAATGCAAGAATTAATGATTCAGGGATCTCTATAATGGAAGGATTCATGTATCTATAATGGGATGGCTCCATTCAGGCTGACTCTGAAGAAAAAACGTTGTGGACCATTCCTAATGTGTCAGAGTTGTTGTATTTCTGTTGTAGAACGCAATGTGTTCAATATTGTATTCCCTTGGTCATGATAGTTCATTTGGCAACACAGAGGAACCAGGAATTGAGGATTCCTGCTATCAGTGCAATACATTTTGGGTTATTCTGAAGAAATAAGGACTTTATACATTGCTAATGTGTCAGAGATGATTTCTTTGTGTTATAGAACGGAAAATGTTCAATATTACATTAAAATGATGAATCTGGTTCATTTGGGAACTTTTTAAATGCAAGAAATAAAGATTCAGGGAGTTATAATGGAAAGGCTCAATTCAGGCTTTTTCTGAAGAAATGAGGATGTGGACCATTCCTAGAGTGTCAGAGTTGTTGTATTTGTGTAGAACCCAAAGTGTTCACCACTGTCTTTTCTTGGTCGTGACAGTTCATTTGGCAATGCCGAGAACCCACGAATTGAGGATTCCTCCTACTAATGCAATACATTTCTGTTTATTCTGAAGAAATAAAAATGTTGAAAATTCCTAAGGTGTCAGAGATGGTTAATTTCCATTGTAGAACCGAAAGCGTTCAACGGGATCTTAAAAGGATTGTTCCAGTGCATTCGAAAACATTTTAAATGCAACAATTAAAGATTCAGGGATCTCTATAATGGAAGGATTCATGTATCTATAATGGGATGGCTCTATTCAGGCGAATTCTGAAGAAAAAACGTTGTGGACCATTCCTAATGTGTCAGAGTTGCTGTATTTCTGTTGTAGAACCCAATGTGTTCAATATTGTATTGCCTTGGTCATGATAGTTCATTTGGCAACACAGAGGAACCAGGAATTAAGGATTCCTCCTATCAGTGCAATACATTTAGGGTTATTCTGAAGAAATAAGGACTCTAGTCATTGCTAATGTGTCAGAGATGCTTTCTTTGTGTTGTAGCACCAAAACTGTTCAATACGATTTTAAAATGATCAATCTGGTTCATTTGGAAACTTTTTAAGTGCAAGAACTAAAGATTCAAGTAGTTATAATGGAAAGGCTCCATTCAGGCTTTTTCTGAAGAAACAAGAATGTGGACCATTCCTACTGTGCCAGAGTTGTTTTATTTGTGTTGTAGAACCCAAAGTGTTCACCACTGTCTTTTCTTGGTCATGACAGTTCATTTGGCAGTGCCAAGAACCCACGAATTGAGGTTTCCTCCTACTAATGCAATACATTTCTATTTATTCTGAAGAAAAAAAAATGTTGAAAGTTCCTAAGGTGTCAGAGATGGTTAATTTCCATTGTAGAACCGAAAGCGTTCAACGGGATCTTAAAATGATTGTTCCAGTGCGTTTGCGAACATTTTAAATGCAAGAATTAAAGATTCAGGGATCTATATAATGGAAGGATTCATGTATCTATAATGGGATGGCTCAAATCAGGCTGATTCTGAAGAAAAAAGGTTGTGGACCTTTCCTAATGTATCAGAGTTGCTGTATTTCTGTTGTAGAACCCATTTTGTTCAATATTGTATTGCCGTGGTAATGATAGTTCATTTGGCAACACAGAGGAACCAGGAATTGAGGATTCCTCCTATCAGTGCAATACATTTGGGGTTATTCTGAAGAAATAAGGACTCTAGTCACTGCTAATGTGTCAGAGATGCTTTCTTTGTGTTGTCGCACCGAAACTGTTCAATACGATTTTAAATTGATCAATCTGGTTCATTTGGGAACTTTTTGAATTGAAGAACTAAAGATTCAGGTAGTTATAATGGAAAGGCTCAATTCAGGCTTTTTCTCAAGAAACAAGGAGGTGGACCATTCCTACTGTGTCAGAGTTTTTGTATTTATGTTATAGAACCCAAAGTGTTCAACACTGTCTTTTCTTGGTCGTGGCAGTTCATTTGGCAATGCCGAGAACCCACGAATTGAAGATACCTCCTACTAATGCAATACATTTCTGTTTATTCTGAAGAAATAAAAATGTTGAACATTCCTAAGGTGTCAGAGATGGTTAATTTCCATTGTAGAACTGAAAGTTTTCAACAGGATCTTAAAATGATCGTTCTGGCTCGTTTGGGAACTTTTTCAATGCAAGAATTAAAGATTCAGGGATCTCTATGAAGAAAGGATTCATGTATCTATAATGGGATGGCTCAAATCAGGCTGATTCTGAAGAAAAAATGTTGTGGACCTTTCCCAATGTGTCAGAGTTGCTGTATTTCTGTTGTAGACCCCAATGTGTTCAATATTGTATTGCCTTGGACATGATGGTTCATTTGGCAACACAGAGGAACAAGGAATTGAGGATTCCTGCTATCAGTGCTATACATTTAGGGTTATTCTGAAGAAATAAGGACTGTAGTCATTGCTAATGTGTCAGAGATGCTTTCTTTGTGTTGTAGCACCGAAACTGTTCAATACGATCTTAAAATGATCAATCTGGTTCATTTGGGAACTTTTTAAATGCAAGAACTAAAGATTCAGGTAGTTATAATGGAAAGGCTCAATTCAGGCTTTTTCTGAAGAAACAAGGATGTGGACCATTCCTACTGTGTCAGAGTTGTTGTATTTGTGTTGTAGAACCCAAAGTGTTGAACACTGTCTTTTCTTGGCCGTGGCAGTTCATTTGGCAATGCCGAGAACCCACGAATTGAGGATTCCTCCTACTAATGCAATACATTTCTGTTTATTCTGAAGAAATGGAAATGTTGAAACTTCCTAAGGTGTCAGAGATGGTTAATTTCCATTGTAGAACCGAAAGCGTTCAACGGGATCTTAAAATGATTGTTCCAGTCCGTTTGCGAACTTTTTAAATGCAACAATTATAGATTCAGGGATCTCTATGAAGAAAGGATACATGTATCTATAATGGGATGGCTCAAATCTGGCTGATTCTGAAGAAAAAACTTTGTCGACCTCTCCTAATGTGTCAGAGTTGCTGTATTTCTGTTGTAGAACCCATTGTGTTCAATATTGTGTTCCCTTGGTCATGATACTTCATTTGGCAACACAGAGGAACCAGGAATTGAGGATTCCTGCTATCAGTGCCATACATTTAGGGTTATTCTGAAGAAATAAGGACTCTACTCACTGCTAATGTGACAGAGATGCTTTCTTTGTGTTGTATAACTGAAACAGTTCAATAGGATTTTAAATTGATCAATCTGGTTCATTTGGGAACTTTTAAAATGCAAGAACTAAAGATTCAAGTAGTTATAATGGAAAAGCTCCATTCAGGCTTTTTCTGAAGAAACAAGCATGTGGACCATTCCTACTGTGTCAGAGTTGTTTTATTTGTGTTGTAGACCCCAAAGTGTTCAACATTGTCTTCTTTGGGTCATGACAGTTCATTTGGCAATTGCTGNCAACATTGTCTTCTTTGGGTCATGACAGTTCATTTGGCAATTGCTGAAAACCTACGAATTGAGGATTCCTCCTAGTAATGCAATACATTTCTGTTTATTCTGAAGAAATAAAAATGTTGAACATTCTGGTAGAACCGAAAGTGTTCTACAGGAACATAAAATGATTGCTCTGGTTCGTTTGGGAACTTTTTAAATGCAAGAATTAAAGATTCGGGGTTCTCTATAATGCAAGGATTTATGTACCTATAATGGGATGGCTTAATTCAGGCTGATTCTGAAGAAAAAATGTTGTGGACCATTCCGAATGTGTCAGTGTTCCTGTATTTCTTTTGTAGAACTCAAACGTTCAATTGTATTCCCTTTGTCATGATAGTTCATTTGGCAACACAGAGGAACCAGGTATTGAGGATTGCTCCTATAAAGCCAATACATTTTGGGTTATTCTGAAGAAATAAAGACTGTAGTCATTGCTAATGTGTCAGACATGTTTTCTTTGTGTTGTAGAACTAAAACTGTTCAATTCGACATTAAAATGATCAATCAGGTTCATTTGGAACTTTTTAAATGTAAGAGTTAAAGATTCAGGTATTTATAATGGAAAGGCTCAATTCAGGCTGATTCTGAAGAAAAAACTTTGTGGACCTTTCCTAATGTGTCAGAGTTGCTTTATTTCTGTTGTAGAACCCTAAGCATTCAATATTGTATTCCCTTGGTCATGATAGTTTAATTGGCAACACAGAGGAACCAGGAATCGAAGATTCCTTCTATCAGTGCAATACATTTTGGGTTATTCTGAAGCAATAAGGCCTGTAGTTATTGCTAATGTGTCAGAGATGTTTTCTTTGTGTTGTAGAACCAAAACTGTTCAAAACGATCTTAAAATGATCAATCTGGATCATTTGGGATCTTTTTAAATGCAAGAATTAAAGATTCAGGTAGTTATTATGGAAAGGCTCAATTCAGTCTTTTTCTCAAGTAACAAGGATGTGGATCATTTCTTTTGTTTTAGAGTTGTTGTATTTGTGTTGTGAAACCCAAAGTGTTTAACATTGTCTTCTTTTGATCATGACAGTTCATTTGGCAATGCTGAGAACCCACTAATTTAGGATTCCTTCTATTAATGCAATATAGTTCTGTTTATTCTGAAGAAATAAATATGTTGAAGGTTCCTAAAGCATCAGAGATGGTTAATTTCCATTGTAGAACCAAAGGTGTTCAATAGGATCTTAAAATGATCATTCTGGTTCATTTGGGAACTTTATAAATGCAAGGTTTAAGATTCAGTGATCTCTATAATGGAAGGATTCATGTATCTATAATGGGCTGGTTCAATTCAGCCTTATTTTGACAAAAAAACGTTGTGGACCATTCCTAATGTGTCAGAATTGGTGTATTTCTGTTGTAGAACCCAAAGTGTTCAGTATTGTATTTTGTTGGTCATTATATTTCATTTGGCAATGCAGAGGAACCAGGAATTGAGGATTCCTCCTATCAGTGCAATACATTTTGGGTTATTCTGAAGAAATAAGGACTGTAGTCATTGCTAATGTGTTAGAGATGTTTTCTTTGTGTTGTAGAACTGAAAGTGTTCAATAAGACCTTAAAATGTTCAATCTGGTTCATTTGGGAACTTTTTAAATGCAAGAATTAAAGATTCAGGTAGTTATTATGGAAAGGCTCGATTCAGACTTTTTCTGAAGAAACAGGGATCTGGACCATTCCTACTGTGTCAGAGTTATTGTATTTTTGTTGTAGAACTTAAAGTGTTTAACATTGTCTTCTATTGGTCATGAAAGTTCATTTGGCAACGCTGAGAACCCACGAATTGAGGATTCTTCCTATTAATGCAACACATTTCTGTTTATTCTGAAGAAATAAGGATGTGGAACGTTCCTAAAGTGTGAGAGATGGTTAATTTCCATTTTAGAACTGAAAGTGTTCAACAGTATTTAAATTGATCGATCTGGCTCATTTGGGAACTTTTTAAAGGCGAGAATTAAAGATTCAGGGACCTCTACAAAGGAAGGATTCATGTATTTATAATTGGATGACTCAATTCAAGCTTATTCTGAACAAATACGGATGTGGACAATAAATAGTGTGTAAGAGTTGTTGTATTTGTGTTTTAGAACCCAAAGTGTTCAATATTGTCTTATCTTTGTCATGATAGTTCATTTGACAACACAGAGAAACCAGGAATTGAAGATTCCTCCTATCAGTGTAATACATTTTGGGTTATTCTGAAGAAATTAAGACTGTAGTCATTGTTAATGTGTCAGAGATGTTTTCTTTGTGTTGTAGAACCATAAATGTTCAATACGATCTTAAAATGATCAATCTGGTTCATTTGGGAACTTTTTAAATTCAAGAATTAAAGATTCAGGTGGTTATAATGGAAAGGCTCAATTCAGGCTGTTTCTGAAGAAACAAGGATGTGGACCATTCCTACTGTGTCAGAGTTGTTGTATTTGTGTTGTAGAACCGAAAGTGTTCAACATTGTCTTCTTTTCGTCATGACTGTTCCTTCGGCAATGCCGAGAACACATGAATTGAGGATTCCTTCCATTAATCTAATACATTTCAGTTTATTCTGAAGATAAAAGGATGTGGAACGTTCCTAAACCGTGAGAGATGGTTGATTTCCATTTTAGAACTGAAAGTGTTCCACAGTACCTTAAATTGATCGATCTGGTTCATTTGGGAAGTTTTTAAATGCAAGAATTAAAGATTCACGGATCTCTACAATGGAAGGATTCAGAGATATATAATGGGATGACTCAATTCAAGCTTATTCTGAACAAATACGGATGTGGACATTTCCTACTGTGTCAGAGTTGTTGTATTACTGTTTTATTACCCAAAGTGTTCAATATTGTCTTATCTTCGTCATGATAGTTCATTTGGCAACACAGAGAAACCAGGAATTGAGGATTCCTCCTATTAATGCAATACATTTCTGTTTATTCTGAAGAAATAAAAATGTTGAACTTTCCTAAGGTGTCAGAGATGGTTAATTTCCATTGTGGAACCGAAAGTGTTCAATAGGATCTTAAAATGATTGTTCTGGTTCATTTGGGGATGTTTTATATGCAAGAATTAAAGATTCAGGCATCTCTATGATGGAAGGATTCAGAGATATGTAATGGGATGGCTCAATTCAATCTTATTCTTAATAAATACGAATGTGGACAATTCCTACTGAGTCAAAGCTGTTGTATTTGTGTTACAGAACCCACCATGTTCAATATTGTATTCTCTTGGTCATGATAGTTCATTTGGCATCACAGAGGAATCAGAAATTGAGAATTCCTCCTATCAGTGCAATACATTTGGGTTATTTTGAGGAAATGAGGACTCTAGTCATTGCTAATGTGTCAGAGATGCTTTATTTGTGTTGTAGCACCGAAACTGTTCAATATGATCTTAAAATGATCAATCTGGTTCATTTGGGAACTTTTTAAATGCAAGAATTAAAGTTTCAGGTATTTATAATGGAAAGGCTCAATTCAGGCTTTTTCTGAAGAAACAAGGATGTCCACCATTCCTACTATGTCAGAGTTGTTATATTTGTGTTGTAGAACCCAAAGTGTTCAACATTGTCTTCTTTTCATCATGACAGTTCCTTTCGTCACGCAGAGAACACATGAATTGAGGATTCCTTCTATTAATCCAATAAATTTCAGTTTATTCTGAAGATAAAAGGATGTGGAACGTTCCTAAAGTGTGAGATATGGTTGATTTCCATTGTAGAACTGAAAGTTTTCAACAAGATCTTAAAATGATCGTTCTGGTTCATTGGGGAACTTTTTAAATGCAAGAATTAAAGATTCAGGGATCTCTATAATGGAAGGATTCAGAGATATATAATGGGATGACTCAATTCAAGCTTGTTCTGAAGAAATACCAATATGGACCATTCCTAGTGTGTTAGAGTCGTTGTATTTGTGTTTTAGAACCCAAAGTGTTCGATATTGTATTCCCTTGGTCATGATAGTTCATTTGGCCACACAGAGAAACCAGGAATTGAGGATTCCTCCTATCAGTGCAATACATTTAGGGTTATTCTGAAGAAATAAGGACTCTAGTCATTGCTAATGTGTCAGAAATGTTTTCTTTGTGTTGTAGAACCGAAACTGTTCAATACGATCTTAAAATGATCAATCTGGTTCATTTGGGAATTTTTTAAATGCAAGAACTAAAGATTCATGTAGTTATAATGGAAAGGCTCAATTCAGGCTTTTTCTGAACAAACAAGGATGTGGACCATTCCTACTGAGTTCGAGTTGTTGTATTTGTGTTTTATTACCCAAAGTGTTCAATATTGTCTTATCTTCGTCATGATAGTTCCTTTGGCAACACAGAGAAACCAGGAATTGAGGATTCCTCCTATCAGTGCAATACATTTTGGTTTATTATGAAGAAATAAGGACTGTACTAATTGCTAATGTTTCAGAGATGTTTTATTTGTGTTGTAGAACCGAATCTGTTCCATAGGATCTTAAAATGATCGATCTGCTTCATTTGGGAACTTTTTATGGAAAGGCTCCATTCAGGATTATTCTGAAGAAATAAGGATGTGGAACATTCCTAAAGTGTCAGAGATGTTTTATTTGTGTTGTGTAATGGGATAATTTGAGGAAAGGTGTGTGGTAAAAGGATATTTTGAAAGGAGGTTTTCAGGGTCTTGCTAAGTAGGAAATCTAGGTTACAGGTAGGCTGGAATAAGGAGATTCAGGATATAATATGGCTGAAGTCAGGAGTATAACACTGGAAGGAAACAAAGATCTTCAGGGAGAGGAGGAATTAATCTAAACAGGCAAAGACAGCAGGCTTTACAGACTGGGACTTAGGCTTGGAGACAAACTGAGAGAAATAGACTGAGCTGAAATTGACCACAAGGTTTAGTTAATTTCACAGGAAGGGACTTGTTTTGAAGTTACTCCTTCCTTCAAGATGGATACCCCGGCTTTCGTTCAAGCCCAGAGTATGTTAGTTCTTTCCCTCTTCTTCCCTCTCTTAATAACTAGCTGACAAATTATACTAATAGGTCTGTTGAAACACAAAGTGGTTTATTATTTTTAAAGGATGATTTGTCAGGAAAGTGGATTGAGGAAGCCCTAACAGTTGTCTCAGGAACCTCCAGTGGGGGAAGGGAGGCAGAGATGGAGGCTGAGCAAGGACCTGCCTTAATACAACTCTCAAAGTGCTCTTGATGTCTAACAGGGATAAAATGATGTCTAACCAATTTCTTTAAATAAAATACTGTCAAGGCTTCCGGGTTAAGATGGCGGCAGAGTAAGAAGCAGCTCTTAACCTCTCCTGACCGAAACATACAAAACTCCTCAAGGGGACATAAAAACAAGTCCAGACGAACGGAGGAACCCCACAACAGGGCACAGCGTGGAAGGTACGTGGAATCGAGACATTTCCAGGCTAAAAAGGGCTCTCACTCACTCAATCGCGAGCTGAGCAACCGCCCCACCCCCACCCCCTCCACACTCACCTATAGCTCCGAACCCAGCTAAAAAGAAAAAGAGCAAGTTTGGGGCACCCATCGAGTCATCAGCAGCTCCGGGACCTGTTCCTGACAGCAGCAAGACTTAGGACCCCATTAAGTCAAAAAAAGCACGGGAAATCTGAGCGCGCGCGCCGGAGCAGGACGCTGGGCGCGCAGAGTGCCGGCTGAGTAGAGGTGTGGGTGGAGGCAGAACTAAGCCTAAGTGGGGAACCAGTGCAGACGGGTATACGACTGTGGAAGCAGCGCCCTGAGACTTGTAAAGAAACCTCCAGCAGAGGATCAAGCAAGGGGGCCCACCAGGGGGCTTGACCTTGGAAAAAACCAGAATTCAGACCTCAGGAGCCAATAGATTGGGAACAGACACTGAGCCCGAGGATAAAGCTGAGAAGCTGCTGGGCTAATGATGGCTACTCAGCATCAGCATCAGGAGGTTCAGAAGAGAAAGAATAATAACAAAAAGAAGAAGTCTTTAACACTCGACAGCTTTTACACAGAGAAAATCCAGACAACCCAGCAAACAGAGGAGGAGAACAAACAAGCATCCGGACCCTCCTCAAATAAGGAAAACTCCTCACAAGCTATGGAAGAGTTCAAAACTGAGATTCTGAGGAAAATGGAAGAGATCTGGCAAGAAAATAACAGTTTAAAAGGTAGAATCTTGCAATTGGAAAGTGAGGCTCAGAAATCAAATGAACTGATAAGCAAATTGAACACCAGAAATGACAAGATTGAAAAGGAATACCAAAAGATTATAGCCAAAAACCAAAAAATTATAGCCGATAACCAGTCCCTAAAGGCTAGAGTCGAGCAATTAGAAACCAATGATCTCTCAAGACAACAAGAACAAATAAAACAAGGTCAAAAGACTGAAAAAATAGAAGGAAATATGAAATATCTCAATGAGAGAGTGACAGACCAAGAAAACCGGTCTAGAAGAGACAATTTGAGAATAATTGGTCTTCCAGAAAACCCAGAAATTAATAGAAACCTGGACTCCGTACTAAAAGAAATTATTCAGCAAAATTGCCCTGAAGTCCTACAACAAGAGGGCAATATAGACATCGAAAGGATCCATAGAACACCCACCATATTCGACCCAGAGAAGAAATCGGTTAGAAATATTATTGCCAAATTCAAAAGCTTTCAAGCAAAAGAAAAAATCTTACAAGAAGCCAGAAAGAGACAATTCAAATATCAAGGAGCACCAATCAGGATCACACAGGATCTGGCAGCCTCCACACTAAAAGACCGTAAGGCTTGGAATACAATATTCAGAAAGGCAAGAGAGCTGGGCCTGCAACCACGGATCAACTACCCATCAAAACTGACTATATACTTCCAGGGGAAAGTATGGGCATTCAACAAAATTGAAGAATTCCAGGTATTTGCA